>NW_024041841.1:0-50000 GCF_014851395.1 Micropterus salmoides | reverse complement strand
TCTAACAAGCACACAGCCATCCTCCCTCTCTCAGGAGTCAACGCCTCTCTTTTAAGAAGAACTCATTAATATTTCACCCAGAGGAGACTCTTTTAATTCATTATTAATATTTAAACCTATCTGCTGGAGTAGAGAGGTCTTATCTGAATTACAAAGAGGCTGGGGCCTAGCATAATCCATGTATCTATGTTACCACTCTGACAGAAAAGTGTTGCACTAGACCTGCTGTTCCTATTCTGCTAGAGCAGTGCTGGCTGGTGGTGGTGAGATCTGGAAACTGTATCTCTACACAGGTCCCATGCTGTGACTGCTGCTGACTAGGTGCCTGGCCCAAGGGCATGGTGGATAGGTTGGGTGCAGAGCAGAATATGAGAACAGATTCAGTTGGGGTGGGGGGTTTCTTTGTCACTAAAGAGCAAAACAAAGTCATGAAAGAGAAATTCTTCCTAAACTGAAATACTAATTGTTGCAACAACCAACTTTTTTTGGAAGAATAACTTTGCAGTTACTAGTGCTGGACACAGATTTTGCTATACTGTTTTTACGAGGTAAATATTAATATCACTACGACTATCTCTAATAGTGTACATTTAGGCAGGCAATGTGACAAATCAATAAGCTTACAGCAATATTAGTAATTTAAGATTTGCATTAACAAAAATGAAAAATAAGTGTATATCACAATATAATATTGCTATTCAAATATGAAATTACTGCTACAGTAAGATAGGATTATGTCCATATTGCCCAAACCAAGCAGGTACTTTGACTTTATTTGACTTGGTCACTATCCAGTCCCATGGGTCCTCTCATAGTGAACTATGAAACAAATAATACTGGATGCCAAAAATACCAGAAGCTGACTGATGCCTAAGATTATCAGAGTAATTTATTTTTCATGTATCCATCCTCCATCTGCCCAATGCCCCAAACAAGACATGTGGACATTTATATACACAACAGACATCTACCAATACCATCAGTTATCAACAGACAGCTTTGATACTGTGGGTGCTGCTGGTGTTTAACTTCTTCTTTGGCTTTAATTCATTACACCCTCGTAGGGAGTGGCTTTGCTGATGCGCTCCGACTGAAAACATAAAACTCGGTGGAATAATTATAATATAATTACAAGGGTCTCAAACCCTGTTGTTGTATGATCTGTCTTTCATCATTATCAAACCAGAAGGGAATGTTTTAGAGTGAACCAGTAGTCAGCATTTCAGTAATGACCTCTATGAGCTCTTGTGCAGCCCCTCTGAGAAGATGAGCAGGGAATTCAGGAGACAGTAAAGCAATATTAGAAACAGCATAAAATTAATACTGTGGACAAGTTATTTGAATTGGATTGCGGTCTGGTGGTCAGATTATTATATTCTGTGTAAAGCTAAGAGTGTCTGGACAATCCAAAATGATTAACCGCTCACATTTTCATACATTTGTTGGTTTTGGAGGCCGAGTTGATACAATTTCTATTTTTTTTCCTGCAGCATTCTGCTTGTGGAACATCATTATGTGGTGCTGAAAAAGGGTGTGATTTGCTTTCCACTGTGTTACGCGCGATGCGGTTTTTTGTTTGGAAGCTGTTTATGTCCTTGAGTATGGTCTTAAAAGGTGTGATGCGAACATCCCTGTGATGGTTTGTAACTATTAAAGGTGTGACTGTGTATATGTGTGTGTGAGCGTGAGCAGGAGTGTGTGTCCACCCATACGGCGGGTTTGGTCATCTGATGAGCTGCAGGCTCATCTCTCCCTACAGCGCCCAGATGGTCTGTGATTATGCACGGCTCAGTAGAGATTACTGTGCAGCACAGATAGAAAGAGAAATGGAGAGAGTGAAAATAAATAGTTCAAATGAGGAAAAAGTTGGCGTGAAATTAAATAAAAATAGGAGGTATGTGAGGTCAAAGAAATAGAGCGAGGGTGATGATGCAGTGTGGCTAGCTTCACCCAGCCCGGCATCAATAGAAGGCAAACATGCAGAGAAACTTCTTTCTAACACAGAAACATAAACTACAAATCATTTCCACTTCATTTTTTTTTCCATTTTTAGCTTTGATGCAGACCACCTGCAACCAACACTACAAGCTCAAGTTTCATGTGTTGTGTCATGATTAGGAGCAAAAGGTGTGTAGGGGGTAGCAGGTGATGTATGGCGAAGGTCTGCATACGTGTGTGTTTGAGTATGTGTGTGTGCGAGTCTGATGGGAATGTCTGGCAGGGATACACTCAAGGGCATTAGTCACTAGCAGCGATGTGACATGATGGATCACATACTGGCAAATAAAGCACAACCAAAAGAGCAGTGTGAAAAATGATAAACGCTTCCCAGAACCAACACCATTTAACTCTCGATGTGTTTACTAGGAGACATTCCTCCGGAGGGAAATCTATAGAATCTGTCCAGCAACATCTGTTTGAATGGTGTAGCCCAAGTGCCTGTATTGGTACATCAAGACAGAACTGATAAGAAATAATTTACATAAAATTCTGCAACATGCACTTTTAAAGTATATTATCAACAACCTTTATGTTACAGTTACCTATAAGGGGCAGTTGCAGTGACATCCTTGTGATTTTAAACATACACTAGAGGAACATTGAGAGCAATGGCAGAATGCAAAACAACCAAAGCTTCTAGTTGTGAATGAGTCAACACGTTCATACCTCCGACAGCTCGGCTATCACAAACACTGAAACTGAGAGCAGCACTGGGCTCATATTTCTTCCACTGGACAAGATACAGCAATGATGCAATGCTTCACTGAGTGTCATTTAGAGAAGCAAGCCCACAAGCTACTTATTATAATAGGGTTGACGCTTGTTGTGGTTATGAATGCCTTACCTATAAGTGTATTGCTGGCACACTAGATTAGAGGAAGATGACGCGCGCTGTTTTGTTTTTGTTTATCACTTCCTGAATGCAAACAGACAGAGCAGCAGAGTCATGCTGCATAAGGCCGACATATGTGTGTGTGTGTGTCCTATCTTAATGAGACTCATCATTCAGCTTTGCACGGTGATAGATGGCAGTTTAACAACCTACAGCATATGTGTTTCATATTTCAACAATGTTTTTGGAAGGAACAATTTAGCTTCAGGCATGTAAAGCAGAAGACAAGCTTTTCAGGGAATCAGCTGACACGTATGCATGCACACACACACAGGCACACATGCATGCAGTAAAACACAGATGCCATGCAGCCTGAGGCAGTTTGTTGTTTTATTACATTTTGACCTTTCAAGATCAATGTAAATCTAATGAAGAGCTTGTTAGTGAATTAGGGCCTCGGCGAGGGTGAAAATGCTGAAAGTCTGAAATAACTGTTTGAGGAAGATAATCCACAGCGGGCCACAGGAACAGGATCCATCTGTGTGGATGTAGCTCTCATCTCCTCATTAGGCGCAGGGTGTTATGACTGTCCTGTGATGAGAGCTGTAGCTAGTGCAAGGCATGCTGGGCGAGGGCGGCTCGGTGTTGTGGCCATATAAACTCGCAGGTTTAAATCCCTGGGTGATGGTTTAAAATAAAGGAAGGATCTAGGTGACACATCTTAACATCACAAGGGGGGAGGAATTCTCAACTGCTGTCAAAAACGCAAATAATCTCACCGTGTCATTTTCCCTGTGGCCATTAAAGCGGTAAGTCCAGATCTTACTCCCATAAAACAGCGCTATCTTGTTTCACAAAGTCATTACAGAGGCTGAGCAATATAGCTATGACAAATGGCTGACGGGCAGTGCAGACTATAATAGAAGAAAGGAGAGGAGACAGGGGGAAGTCAGCCTGCTCTATCCAGGGTGACCTTCAGTGTGAAGCAATGTCGCCCAGAATGAGAGCAGCTCGGCCACTGAGCTCGTGATCTGTGAGAGTGAGGTGGTAAACCAGCACTGCGAGCAGTAATGATGACCCGAGAACACAAAACCTCTTCACCAGCTGTTTAAGAAAGACCTTTAAGAATATAGGTATAGAAGGAGAGTGGTTCTAAACTTTTTTGGCCTGTAGTCCCCTTGAGAAAAAGCAATGTCTGCTTACGGCCTCTCATCCCTGCTTGCATATCACGGCTGTGCCTCAGGAGGTAGAGCGGGTTGCCCGTTAATCGGAAGATCTGCGGTTCAATCCCCAGCTCCTCCAGGCTGCATGTCGAAGTGTCCTTAACCACGAATTATGTGAGAGTGTGCGAATGTTAGTTTCCATTCTGAGCACTTAGGCTTAGTGTATGAATGTAGTTTAAAAGTGCTCTACAAATACAGACTATTTACCATAAAAGTCTGAAAAATAAACAAAATTTCATGTTGCAGAAATAATTTTCTTCTTCTAATCATCTCCCCTAATATTTATTTTGCTACCCCTACATTGGGAACCACTCCATCTGTAATACATTTTAGTGATGATATATTAAATTCCATACTACAGTGAAGGCCAGGGTCTCCTGCCTCTTTCAACTGATGGGTGGAATAAAGAATTGAACAGGAATAACATAGCAGTGCCATCTAGTGGTAGAAGAACTGTAGCACACAAGGCAAGGCAGAAAGTTTTGGGAAAACATGGGCAATAAAATCACAGTGTGTGACATTATAAAATCATATCTACACAAATAAAACACAGAGGTTCATCGACAATGTAGGAAAAGCTGATTCTTTTGCTTTATATCACGAGTCAGCATTGATGTGATAAAAAGAGCTGAGATTTAGAGTGACAAGATGACTTTCCAAATGAAAGCTGCATGTTTGCTCATCAAAACACCAAATTACAGTAGAAAAATCATAGGCTCAGGACTGCTGAATGGTGACCATGAAATGCACGCATCCATTACAGAAAGGCTGCAAATAATACAACTTTCACTCTCTTGTAAAGCCTAATAAATTAGTGTTCAAACCGCAGTGCCATTTAAAAGGGATCTAATCTGTGTCAGGCGAAGACTGGTGGTGTGGAAAAGAGCTGAGGAGAACAGAGCATGGAAGAGTTTCCTGCTGACCGACAGGCCGCGAGTCTGTGCGTAACCCAGCATGAAGTCTAAAGCGTTTAGTTTTAAAAAAAGAAGGTCAAGAATGTTTAGCAAGTCGTATAAGTGTTGGGTTTCAGTAGCAAAATCTAGTGCTCTGTGCGATTTATTCCAGAACAATAACATAGAGGCTTAAAGGAAGGAAGAGGAAAAGGAGAGAGCGAGAGACAATGGTTAATGACAACAGAAGGGCAGAGCATGGTGAGGGGGAGAGAGCACGGAGAATTTAACACAGGCTGCCTTTGTGGGCTGCAATCAGGCAGACAAGAAAGACATTTACAACATGGTTTATGGCTCCATCAGGTGAGTGAATGTGAATGCTGGAGTGTGTGTGTGGTGATTCGGTGGACTAAACTTGGCTGAAAGATACCCAGGATGAAAAGTCATACGCAATCTTGCAAATCACATGTAGTTCACATTTCTGCTGACCATCTTCTACACCATAGCATATCAGTTTTTAGATTGATTTCTGCTGGTTTTCATTTCACCGTGGTATAGAAATGAACTTCCAGAGATTTGAGACAGGCAGTTGATTTCGTTGTCAAAGATGTCAAAGTGTGCAGAAATGCAGCTGCAAGCGGGGACTGATGATCATCTAAAAACGTACTATAGACTTTGTCGAAACTAGGCCTATATATCGCCAACATTTCTTGAACAGGAGATAATAGTGTATTTGTTGGAGACTATGTTCAGCTGCAGATTTGGAGCACAAGAGGGTATTTACAACAGCAGAACAGTGTATGTGGAACTGACTCACAATAAACTACAGTGCCCATGTTTATGCTAATGAAGGAACGTGTCATCCGGTGCTATGGTGTGGATCGTTGAAGGTTTTTGGACAACAATGTGGGTCTACAGCTAAGAGGAATAACCTATATCAGGCCTTGGATATACAGACAATACTTATTAGTAGGATACATTTATTGGAGGATTTGTTTTGTTGTTTTCCATGGAATTTGTTGGCAATAAGAAAATTGCAGAATATTACCAGATTTATTCTTTATATTTGGTTATTACTAGGGATGCACCAATCTGACTTTTTCAGTCGATACCAATACCCTTTGGTTATCAGACAAATTGGCAGTACCGATCCAAAACCAGGATGAAATGAATAAGCTGTATTCCTCACTGTGAGGAAGAGACTAGGAATCATTTTATTTTTAAGGCTTGATCAAGCGTGAAATACCTCCAAACTGCTGAACCCTTGTTTTTAGCTCCCTCCCGCCATGCTATGTTAGCTTTCCTACTGGTGCATTGCTGACGCATAGCGTAGGCACGTAATTAAATTGAACAGATTGGCCCCATAGCTTGGCTCTCTTGTCACCGATATCCAATATAAGTATCGGATCTGTGCATCCCTTGTTATTACAGAATTGTGACCAGAGAGCCAAGCTACACACATGATTCTGAGTTCATTAAAGCTGTGAACCAGCTCATCATCTAACCTAGAGGTGACCGCCACCTGGCTCTCTCTCTCTTTCTCCCCCTCATCCTCTTTCTCCCTGCCTCCCTCCTTTCCAGATCCCCCTGCCTCACCCCAGTATGCACAGGAAGCCCTGATTTCCAGAGAGTCCTGCTCTTCTGATGATCAGAGAGGAAAAACACAATGCCTTCAGTGTGCTAGAAAGGAGCTCAACTCATAAAATGCACGCACACACACACACACACACACACACACACACACACAAAGGGAGAGAAATAGAATGGAACATGCTTTTGCTATTAAGGCTCTGTTTTTTTTCTTTCCATATGACTTTCCCAGGAAAATTCCCCTCATCAGGGTAGGTCCAATCCAGACAGACAGCAGACTAGAGAAGAGACACAGATACAGACAGACATAGAGGGCTGTGGAGAAATTGACCTTCCTGTCCTGTGACTGAGACACAAACAAAGACTTTTAGGGCGTGAAAGGCTTCGTGGTTCAGGTCCTTTCTCGGATCTGTTTCAGATCAGATCTCACAGCAAAATTGCTGATTTCAGATTACTTTCTTCCATTTTTAGGCTGGCCACGGAGAGTCAGTCAATGATCCTCAGTGAGCCCTCCCACTCTCAGAAGCTTAAAAGTTCTCCAGACTAGCATCTGGCTTACATACAACTTGCTCTATCTAAACGACCGGAATGAGATTAATGTAGTCTATGGGGTAATGCTCAACATCTAACTTGTCAGGTCCTTTATTGGGTGACACCAAAGTAATTCTGTCCATTTCTAGAAGACCTCAACAGTTGGTACCATTTAGGAAAACTAGGTCACTTCCGCCTTCTGTGTGTGTACATGTGTGCGTGCGTGTGTGTCAGCCAGACCCTACTATAAGCCAAAAGACCTCCAGTATAAACATATTGTGCAGGAAGGACTGCTGCCCTGAACAGAAACATCCTAATACCAAACAGTATTTGACTCAAAACTAGTGCTATCTTTGCTGTCACTCCAGCTCACTCTTAATAATCTGTAAAAACACTGAGCATTAGAGTGTTGGTGTGATCGGACTAGTTCCAATTTTTAAATTAAGACATACAATTCCATAGCACTACCTTATTGCATACTGCAGCTAAGCTGTAAAAACGTGAGTGTTTTGTCACAGGGCACCAAAGCAGGCTTCTGTTGAAAGATGAGTCAGTTGTTGAAAACGGCAACTTGTTTGTTGCATCACACTACTGTTACAAGGCCACCCACCTGCGGCTACAATTAGAATACAGACCATTTTTCTACAAACTGTGGTCATTCATTATTATTCTTGTTCTTATTAGTCTTGTGGAAATAAACAAAATAAAACTCATATCATCTTAGTGCGGTGTTCCCAGCATGGGGGTCCCAAAACAAATCTAAGGGGCCC
The DNA here is from genome assembly GCF_014851395.1 of Micropterus salmoides. NCBI lineage: Eukaryota > Metazoa > Chordata > Actinopteri > Centrarchiformes > Centrarchidae > Micropterus > Micropterus salmoides. The sequence goes on along the minus strand of NW_024041841.1, from coordinate 42,163 downwards.
TAAGATAATTAAAGTAAAGAAAACAGTGTGTTACTAAAGCTGAATTATTAAAAATCACTCTTTGTTTGAACTCAAGTCCACACTAAAGTCCAGACAATCAGAGGTCAGATCCATTTAGGGGTCCAAGTCAGACGGAAGGTTAGGAACCACTGTCTTACATGATATTTCTAACTAAAGAGAACAGCACAGTGAAAAGTACTCTTTCTACTCATCTTTTTCAATTACTAATAGTAGACAATAACAATTGCGATATAATTGCATATTGACTTAACAACACTTCTATGACACAATTCAAAACACAACTCTTAAAGCGGTGTGCCAGCAAATGACTCAAGAACCTGTTAAACAGGAGTGTCAATGTAATGCCACAATCCATTGTCTGTAGCTGTCCAACCGAGTTAAGTTTTAATGCTTCAACTCTTGTGTAAAACCATCATCCTACTACATGTCTTATGTGTGTTGCTGGGCAACACTAGTCTAATGTTAAATCAGCAAACCCAATATAGTACCTTATAAAACGTATCAACTGCAAATGTAGACTTTAGTCATTTCAAACAAACACTCAAACAACATTTACATATATAATCTATTTGAAAGCTTTAAGATGGGACTCCTTCAGCAGAAAAAAGGTAAATCGAATCAGAGGTTCGTTTTCCACACACACACACACACACACACACACACACACACACACACACACACACACACACACACACACACACACACACACACACACACACACACACAAATTGCAGTGCCGTCTTAGCTGAAGCCTTTGCAACTGCAAGACTCACACATGACCACCATTAGGAAAAATCAATGTGACACTCAGGCAGGCCAGGAACGAGCCTGAAGCTTCTGAAAGGCCCTGGAACTGAGTCATCCTGTCTCTCACACACACACGCACACGCACGCACGCACACACACACACACACACACACACACACACACACACACACACACACACACACACACACACACACACACACACACAAATAGAATGAGACAGGGAGATGGAGGAGTAGAGAAATGTACGGGATGTTAGGAGATTGGTGCTTACAGGAATACACTAAGTTGTTAGGTGACTAGTCTGTTGGTCATCTTGTGAACGTAGACACCAAACTCAACCATTTGCACAACAAATGTTTGTTTCACACCTAAGACTGTGCTAAGTGACAGTGGCCGAAGTAGCAAGACTGATCTTTCAGTGATAAAGGCTCACACTTGATATTATCTGCCAATTTTAGCTTATGACAGATATGTCAGTATATATGTCAGCTGAAGTAACAAGAAATTACAGAACAGAAATGCCAGGCCATTGGCCAGGAAAAACAGGCCATTGTATTTGTTGAGCACTGTGACTCCGCTGTTTGCAGCAATGACCGAGCAGGATGAAATAGTTCAACATTTAACTAAATGCACTTATTAGCTTTCTTCCTATTATTTTAATAATGATTTAATTTAAGCAGAGAAGACAAGAAAGGCAGGGGAGAGAGAAAGGGCCTGGGTCTGATTTGGCCTCAACCTTGCAGTATGTGCTCTACCAGGTGAGCTACTTACTTACTTTCTTTTTTTAAGAAAGAGATCAGTATCAATCTCATATCTGTGCATTAAGTGTGGAGCTGGAGTCAGGATGTGTCAAGCCTAGCTTAGCATAAAGACTACACGCAGGGGGAAACAGCCAGCCTAGCTCTGTTCAAAGCTAAAAAAAAACGGAGCTGACAAATGAATGAGCTGAATCTCATGTGTTTAATTTGCGCACAAATCTAAGGGTGTGTCTAAGCATGTTACGAAAGCTGAATTATTAAAATCACTCTTTGTTTGAACTCAAGTCCACACTAAAGTCCAGATGATCAGAGGTCAGAAAATGGCCATTTGTGATTTTAGGTGGAGCCATTTCTTGCCAGGAGGTGCTTCTGTGCAGAGTCTCTGGCTATACTGCGGGTTGCCAGATGCACTCAGTTGTGGTTTTGGTTTTGGCACAGGTTTTGGTCTTTGTACATCCGATGTACCAAACCACTGAAACTTCACTGTGACGACAAGACTTCTAACATGCTGTACCGAGAAATAGTTTCAAAAATTTAAAGCAGCACCTTCGCTGAATTTCTGAGCACCCAAGCTGATGTCTGAAAATAACAGGTAGGCTACATATAACCCAAAACAGCTAGCAGTAATAATATTAGAAGGAATGTACATCAAGTGGAAAATCTGTCTTCCATCACCAAAACATTAACCTTTTTTTGGAAAGCCATGTTATCATCATAAATCATCATTATTTCCATACCACTGTAAAAACCCTCACATTTCACTTTGGGATTGCTATAAACAGGATTAGATTAACCCACTAGGGATAAGATAATGCTAGCTATTTCAACCATATTCCTCGCCATTTAACAGCACTCTTTCAAAGACTTACCGCAGCCAAACAAGTACATAAAAGCAAAGGAGTGCAACAACAGGGTCATTTGGGCTAAAAGAAAAGTGGGAACAAGGGGAGGTGGGCAGATAATATTCTCACCATCTTCCCCCGAGCTCTGTGTTTATCTAACACAGAGGGGAGATGTTTACATTGGCTTGGTTAAACACAGACAGGCCCACTGGCTTTTGTTAATAATAAATAACCTAAACAGCCAACCAGGACATCCATGCTGGGAGCATCTAGCTGCCACACGTGGACCACCATTGTCTCTGCATCTGCTGTGAGGAGAGACGCTCGCCCACTTCTGGGTGAGACAGATAGTATACAAAAAAGTGTAAGACTGACAGTGAAGGCTGTCAGAGGGGTTTATGGAGTTGGAAACAAGAATTCAAATTGAAAGGCATACTATCTATCCCATTGCGGTTTATTTGTGATGTGGTTTATTTTAATAGATTCTCCGATGATTTGATGCAAGCAGCCTCCAACCCTACTGACCCTTCCATCATAAACACAAAAATAAGTATTAGAGAGTGCGCAGGCTAGGTTGGGTTCCCATGTGGAAGGAACAGAGTTGAGGGAACTTCAGAAAAGAGAAAAAAAGGATATATTTCATCTGACGGTAGTTGCAGTGAGCACTAGAGCTGTGTGTGTGTGTGTGAGTTGGGGAGGGAGGTTTAAGGCAGGCAGAGAGATGAGGGGGCAAAGATTGATCTGGGACAGTGTGGGAGAGAAAGAGGGAACTGCAAAAAAAAAGAGCAAGGCCTTGGGAGTGTGTGAGTGAGTGAGTGAGTGAGTGAGTGAGTGAGTGAGTGAGTGTGTGTGTGTGTGTGTGTGTGTGTGTGTGTGTGTGTGCGTGCCTGCGTGCGTGCCTGCGTGTGTGTGGGAGAGAAATGATACACTGCTGGACTGCCGGAAAAAGAAAGTCAGCCAGGAGGACAGCAGATCGATTCCTCCCCCGAGTCTCACAACAAACACACTCTTTTTCTCTCTGCATAGCTCACCTCTGCTGCAGCCTGATATCGTCCCATCAGCACTTCATCTCTATCACTCTCTCTGTTATACCCTCCCCCCTTCTTTGTCTGCATGCTAGCATTTATTCGGAGGCCCCTGTGAAAGATCTCCAGATATTGCAGAATTTTCAATGGAGTTTGGTTCTCACAGTAACTCACTGTGGTTAGCTGATAGGAAATATTAAGCCAAATGCCCCAGATCTGTCACCCCGGGACCCATGCGAAACACACCACACAACACGCTGCACAATGATCTGGACACGGCTAATAATGAACAGCCGATTCAGAAGGAAAGAAAGGAAAACAAAAAGTACCCCTCCTTTTTTGAGTGTGGTGGAACAGAGCTGCCATTGAGAGATGTGTCTCATAATCTAAAATATATCAGAGAAACCCACGCACTGACACACCTCAAACACCAAGCAGCACCTCTTACCATCTTCCCAGACTGATGATGCACAGACAGCCTAGCAGACACTTTCAACACATCTCTAATCTCATGAGCTCTGCATCACACACACGCACACACACACTCTCCTCCACTCAAATTCCACACAGGGACACTGTAGCAGTTATAGCCACACACACACACACACACACACACACACACACACACACACACACACACACACACACACACACACACACACACACTACAGTAGGGATGTTGATAAATGACTCCTCTTATAGTCATCAGTCATCATTATCACTAACATTCCCATTGTGGTTACTGTTTGATTTCCGGTCAAATTGTTATTATAGACTGAAGATAATATTGTGTGTGTGTGTGTGTCTCAGATTGGGGCAATTGGGAGATCAGAGCTCTCGGGATTTGGCACGGCTTGGCTCCTACCCTTGCCGTATCAGCTTCCCGATAGACCATTAATGCTCCTCTCAGAGTGTTTGAGAAACAGCCTAACGAGCAAAACAACTCTTTGCGTTGTTTTTTTATTTTGAGTTGATGCAGGCCTGCAGCTGTCCCGTTGACAGCTGGGGAAAGCATTTTGGAATTCAAATCCTGTGCGCAATGCAAACCGTAGCCGTTTGGAAACAACTTAAGAAAAACCGCAGAGTTCTTCAAGAAGACAGAAAGAGGATAGCCGCCTTGATTTAGAAGAGAGCTTACCAGTAGCTGAAACCCCCTGCATCTTGCACAAAGTTCTTCTCCGGTTTTTCTCTGCTGAATCCAGTCCTTTCCTGGGAGAAACTGGCAACAGCAGTGGCTCCAGCGTACGGTGGACTAAACTCGGAGGAGCGCCTCCACTTCAGACCCCCCTTTTCCTGTTCGCCGAAAACACACACACGCACATACACACACACACAGGCTACACACACACTAAGGACACTTCATAGCTTCCTAACGGACGCGAGACATTCTACCCGGGTCATTTTATGTGCAAGAATAAAAGCACTGTAGTCACTCCTGTAATCCTTTCTACTCCCTCTCCAGAAAGTCTTTCCTCTGTGCCGCTGGAAAAAGAAAAAAGAAAATGCGCGCTCCCTGTGCGAGGCGCGCACACGACAACACCATTCACTGAGTGGGAATGCTAGAATGAAAGATTAGCATAGGAAAAAAGCAATAGCCGAGTTAATTTTATCCTTTAACTTGGTGCTGGACTTTAAAGCAGCTGCCACATCCTAAGCAGCGTACTCCATTCTCCTTTCGTTTCAGTGTCTCCCTAAACTGTAGTTTTCTCTCTTTAAGTGATGTTGCATTTTCAGCCATGACATGCCCATCGGCGCAGAGGCATTGGTTTGGCATGGGATGTCACGTGATGTCAAGAAAAAGATGAGGCCTATTTCAAGAGATAGCTCCACAGCCTGCCCATTCTTGTGGAAAACGAGGCTGGAGCACGAACATTAACTGGCACTACATTTCCATGTCACTGCTCAGGCTTTCTCCTAATCTCTTCATTGATCATCTTGAGTTTCCAGGCCAGCTGAATGGACGCTGTCAGCTGCTTCTGTGTGCCATTGTACACAGTAATAAGGAAACGACAGAAGGAGAAATCAAACTTTGAATTTGCAATTGTTTATAGCCATAAAATGTAGTGTTTGCGTATGTCCTGTTTCAAAGTTCAGATTCTGATAGCATTTGTTTATGACTCTTTGAAAGCTGTGTAGTAGCTAAGTAACAGTTAATAAGTGCATTTAAACAAACTGTGCAGTTTTTACAGTTTTGAGCCACTATACGTTTTTGAATATTTACCTTTTGTGCTATTTTATACATCTAATTGACTACATTTATTATACCGCTATACTACTTTTCAGGTTACGCTTATAAAAAACATTGTATTGTTGTGTAAAAATTAAACCTGTGGCTCCCAAACAAAGTGTCTAGGTGGGGCCCCTTGTCACCTTTCACTTGTTTATGAGTTGTTGAAATAAAAGTTGTTGAAATAACTGTTTGAGGCCCAGAGAGGTCAAATTGTCCAATATTTTGCCAAAAACGCCAAGATTAGAGAAAAGTCTAAAACATGAATGGAGATTTGTGTATAGCAGCTTTCACCACTGCTTGTCTTTTTGTAAATGTGTTTCCTCTAATGATGTGACTATTTTCAGCCAATCTTTAGGAGCATGACTCTGTGTCCATCTGTCTGTGCAGCCCCCCCCCGCCCCCCGAGACTTGTGTCGACTCAGCTACGCATCATTAACCCTTTTTTGTGGCTGCCGCTGCACGTGTTTCATCTGCCTCAGATCAACACAGACAACAGCAGGGTCTCTAATGATAATGGCTCCTCGTCTGGCTGCTTGCCAGGCAATGGGCCACTTCATTGACCCTCCCTGTACTCCTCTCTAATAAGCTGTATCTTATATATCACCTCTTCCCACATTTATACCAGCTCACTGACTGCACAGTGCTCACTAATCCCATAATTTGCAAAACATGACTTCCACTTTGCAGACACAAGCAAATGCAAAAACAGAAAAAAACACACACCACTTTTTTTGCTTTATCCTTTTTCTTCTTTGCTTTTGAGAATGATTCGGAACATGTCAGTGCAGAGTCTGAAAGGACAAGTGTTTTGTGGATGACTGAGCTCGTGTTTTAAATAGACCAAGTGCACGGAGCTGCCTGTCAGCTCGTCTAGGGGCATGCTGGTCCACAGACAGCAGAACACCAAACAGCCCCCCTGGGATACATCCTCTCCTCCGCTTCCCTGGGGCTCCTCCACTCATAAGCACAGAGCAGAGAGAAGGGGAGGAAGGAGGAAGAGAGCGAGAGGGGAAAGGAATTAAAGGGAGAGGGGGGAAAGGTGTGGACAGTGAGATATACGAAAAAAGACAATTAGGAGAGTGGCATGTGAGCAGCCAAGCTGAAAGATAGGTGCGAAAGTCGACACAGATGAGTGTGAGATGAGCTGCATAGTGCTTTTTACACGTATCTGAAACTCTCATGGTGTAAATGCCCCAATCAGATCACTAATCACACTCTAGACTGGGGTGCCAGTCTAGAGTAATGACTGAATCCACACTTCATCTGTTATTTGTCACAGACAATACTGCGGTAAACTGGCATTTTGACGCCACACCAATAGTTTTGTGGAGATAGTACATGAGTCACACAGATGGGAGGACACTCACACCCTGCGTCCAGTGTCAGGACTAAGGAATGTTTTAATGCATCATGAGGCTGAGCTCACACTCCACACATCATAAATTTGTTCAAATCCTTAGTGATATTATTTCTGCTCCAGTAGAGAAATCTGTGTATCTCTGTGTGTGCTTGAAGCAAATTCATGTAAAGCACGTGTGGTGTTGTTGATTAGTGCTGCTTCCCCAGACCAGCTGATCAAGGCTCTCTGTCCCTTTAGGCTCCACATGGATTCATCACATGACAGCGCTGGCTGATACACATAAAAAGGTCTCTTTGTAAGTGCAAACACACACTCTGTTAGCCTTTTAAGGCCGGTGTTAGAACTTTAAGTAACTTTTAAGGATTCAGGCTGTGTGTCAACAACAGTATTATACAGTATTGTAGAGACCCCAAGTGGTGAAATTTAATAGTGCATCAGCTGAGATATTAAACAGCTGCTCTGCTGCATGAATCCTCCTCCATCCAGAGTGTAATCACAGCACCTGCATATTAATAGAGCAGGACTGATGCCATGGAATGAATCTCACTGACCCATATTTCCTCTGCCAGTGGAGCCCTGGGTGGGGAGGTTATAAGAGGAGACTGGCACCAACAAAGACTGCACTGTTGCTACAGTGACGCCAGTGAAATTACCTCTTCCCTCTGGCTCTCATTAATACACTGCCATTCAATTTCCATCAGCAAGGCATATGGTAAATGACAGCGAGTGGTTTCACTGTACTAAATCACAGTGGTGCGTGGGTGGATGATTATTAACGTAATTGATTCCAGGTTATTTTAATTCTGAGAGGATTAGGAGCTGTTGATTTACTGAAGCTATACTGTATGATAAATGGTAGACGTACATGTCAGCTTTTGTGTTCTGCAGCTCCGGAAAGAGCTTTCCAAACTTGATAAAATAATTAAAAAAAAAACCTGATGACCCAACCCTATTGAGTTGCATTATGGGAAGTGTAGTATCCAGTGTTCTTTGGAGCTTGACCCATACTAAGGACAAAAAATTAGGATAACTCTGTTTTCTTTTTTTAATTTGTGATTTGTATATATATCTGCCAACTTTATGAAAGTGCAATAATAAATTGCTGAAGCATTTAAGCCATTTGGCTGTTAAGGCTCACTCAAGATGAATTTCAGTTTGTTTGATTTACCTCTGACAAACGTTTCTTAGGGTGCCAATATGCTCCATCAGAACTGTTTGTCAGATGGTCGAATACCTTCCAACTTCAAATTGGGGGACGCTGTGTCTGACCATTTCTGCAATGAATTAAAGATGGTGGACCACTTGGTAGAATTGTCTGTTAGGGCCAAACAGTTAAAATCAGAATGACACACTTGTCCTTTTATGGTATGCAGCAGTGTTGGAGTAGTCTTCATAAGAGAAATGCTTGTAGCTTTCAGAACAAATCAACTAATTTTTGTTCGGTGGTATTTCCAGCTGGGAGTATGTGTACATCAGGGGGCACCTCTGCAGTAGCTGGGGCATATGTGGGAAATGTGTAGAGTAGCTCAGCTAATCTGACAAAGGCATTTTTAATAAACACATAAAATAAACTATTTATATTATAAATATACAAATTGGTGTGAGGCTGATCTTTGGTATGTTATTTGTCACAATATCCAATAACCAACCAGCTCCAATAAGCCGACAGCAGAGGAGACACCTCTTGCAAATCGCAGATGTTCAGGTGTTACAGCTGTCTCGGGTTGGTTGGTGTGAAAACTAGTTAGAGAATTCAAATTAGATTGCAAAAGCTGATGGATAAATGGCTGAAAAATTCAGCTTTTGCCACTCCAAAGTGGTATGAACGTAGACTTGACCAAACCTACAGAAAAAAAGAGCCAAGCCTAAACATGAACAATTTCAGGATCACAATTTAAACATCTACCTACAATATATATATATACATATACATATACATATACACACACACACACACACACATATATATATTATTATATTATATACATACATACATACATACATACATACACACACACATATATTATTATTTATTATATACATACATACATACAAACATACACACACACACACACATATATATAATTAATAGTGCTGGGGGTACATCCGATAAAAATAAATTGGGAACCTCAAGTAGAAATCATGCAACAGTTTCTGTACCTTAGTAGTATATTCTAATAATATTTTCAGTCTTTGCTGTTGAAGGCTAACCCTTTGCTTCCCATTTCTATATTCATGTAGAGTAATGCACAAGTTTAAGTATGTGAATTGTGCGTGTTTGCACATTCCTTCAAAACCACTTTTGGGCTTTTTGATCAAACAGTACTCTAAATGAACCAGTCTCTTTTGAATACAAGTATGGCTTGTTTTTTCTCCTCCCTTTTAAACAACTGCAACAAAAACTCACTGTAGCATTAATTGTACAGAGCAATGGCCTCCAGAGCCTGGACAGGAAGTGCTGGGTGCACCGAGGGTCAAAAGAAACTGGCTTCGATCAGTGTGTGGCTGTATCTCCAGAAGGCAGGGAGAGTGGAGGAAAGGAAAAGAAATGGGAAATGGAGGAAGGTCGAGGAGGGAGAAGGAGGAGCAAGGTTTAAGCGAGACAGCAGAGAAAAGACAGGGAGAGAGAGAGAGAGAGAGAGAGAGAGGCTTGAGGGCAGTGGGTGGGTGGGTGGAAGTGTTTTTGTGCATTGTGTGAAATGCGATCATGTCCTGGAGCCGCTCAGACAGCTGGGAAGTTACCCTGCCACTTGCTTCCAGCTGGGAACACTCTGAGGAGATACCAGGGCTGCAGAACATATACTCCCCTGTTTAACCCTTCATTTGCTGCTGCCGTGGAGGAGCTATAAATAACATCACTGAAACACTTTGAAACTTAAGTCACATTTATTGATTTTAGCCAGTATGACTACCTTTACACAGACATACCGCCTCTCTACTGGAAAACAAACAAAACACTTTCAAAGGGTTAGTTCAGCAGTAATACATCAGACTTAACTCTTTTCTTTTATTCCCCCAATATTTTTAACACCCTGACAAAAGTTTACGTTTGTTTTCAATTCTGTGTAAAGGTCCCATGACTGAAAAACATGCATATGACATTTAGCTGTAATCAATATGCCACTAATCATAATGCACATTATTGATAAGAATACAGTACTGCATGACAATTCAAATAAATACCAACATACAGGTGAAGTCATTATTTCATATAAAGATATCAAACTCTTATTATGGATCAATACTGAAACACAATATGACAATATAAAGTTTGCACAGCTAATTTTATTATCACAATGCTATCGCTTCCAGCAAACAGAAAACTTTGTTCCTTTTTTTTAATGTATAACAGTATCTGAATTGCACTTTTTTTAGCTTCTCATCCATATTGGTAACTTTTACGCCTCAACAAACAAGCATTGGCTGTAATGGCACTATTCAAGCTTGTTGATGCTTATTTTGTTTTCTGTTTCCTGAAAACATAATGCTCAAAGATGATGTAAAAAAAAAGAATAAAAAAACAACAAACAAAACTCAAACTGGACAAAAAGAAAGATAAAATGCGCTCTCTGCACATTTTTTCAACAATACTATTGATATCACATTACCTTCACCAAACAATGCTAGAGATACGTAGATGTTTCCAATAGTACACCGATCTACCCCAAAACATTACAGATGCTTGGAGCATTTTGTTCAATAACAGGAGGCCAAAGGGATTTCTTTTGGTTCCCAACGTTTGATAAAAAAACAACAATTTCTTAATACCCCTGAATTTATTGAATGGATCACTGACCTGCAGAATTCAATACAATTTCAGTTTTATTGAGCTAATTTTTAAAACTATCATCTCACTCATGCAGACAGGGGAAAATTCCCTTTGCACTTATTGCTGCTCACAATTTTGAACCCTAAGTCCTTACCTATAAAAAAACGAAAACATAAAATACTTGTACTATGATTCTCCCTTGAAACAATGAAAGGCACTACTGGTCAGAAACGAAGAACTAAACAAAACAAAAAACAAAACCCCGGCACTCAAACGGAGAGCCATGGCCCCGCACTACCTCTTCCTCAGTGACGGCTTGTCTTAATTTCCGAGTCTTGATTCTTTTCAACCTAAACGGTGTACCAAGATTTGGCACGATAAACAAAGAGAGAATGAAACAATTCCAATTTGGAATTTAATCGTTGCACTTGCAGAGAATTCTGAAAGCCAGTGATCCCGTTTCAGTGGAACGCCCTCGGTAAGAAGCTAGGAAAAGCATATCATATCGCTCAAATTTTTCCCAAAACACAACTTACCTATTTGAGTCAGAGCGTTGTCAAGTTTCATCGTGTTATTCTGAACTATTCCTAGGAATAATAAATACATGAAAAAACCCCAGAATTTGATCACCCTGGATTTTTGTATAGAACATGGCAGTAGAACAAACATAAAAGAAAATCAACAGCATAACATATGATGTAACAAAACAATTTAAGAATGATTATTTGATGGATAAATTCTTGAGGATAAAGTCATAATAGTACGTCTGTGGTTTGTGGAGCCTTTACTAGAGTAAATAGTTACTTAATTTCAGATGATTCAGGAGGACATATAATCCTATAGTTTTATAACCTATACTGAATTACTCACAAACCATAGTACTACCACGCTTTCCTATAGGTTAATAGTCTGTTATGATCCTATATAATAAAAGTGCACAGATTAAAAAAAAACAAAAAACAAAGATGAACCCAGACAAAAACAGCTTGTTGATGTACATTGAGAAACAACCCCATGTCCCCCGGCTTATCATTGGAGGGTTAGATTAGCCAATCACAAAGTCTGGTCAGAATCAGTTCATTGCACCTGTGAGAAATTGGCTTCCAGCAGCAGCACGCAAAAATGAGACCACGTGTCATTCCGCTAGACATCACATGAAAAAGAAATAAGTAGTAAGTAGTTATTTGACTGGAAATCATTGTTTTCATTTAGCATTTTGTCTTTGTTTTTTTTTGGTCTTCAAGTCCAAATAGCCTATTAGTGCTAAGTCTTTTCGGCAAACTCAATCAGCAGTGAGAAAGGACCTTGTGCTGGTACTTCGTCATCCGTGCAGAACTACTGCAATTACTGCAAAATGAAGAAACAAAAAAAAAAAGATCAGCATTAGCATTATTTGTCAATTTAGAGCGACTGGTAACACGGTCAGCAGCGGAGTCCACACAGACAAAAGCTGCGGGCGGCTGTAGTTAGTCCAAGCAAGAGAAGCCATGTTAGGAGCCCTGAGGCAGCCGGTGTTGTCAGGAGCTTTTCTATCATACTGACATGGTCAATATGCTTTTTGAGGAGCTGATGTGAAAGCGCATTCACCAGAAATTATCCTGTGGGTGCAGTTAGGAAGCCAATAACTCACCAGTACCATTACCTTTCATTCATAGGACAGAGTTGAAGCCATATCCCACCACCCAGGTCAAAGGAGAGGGGTGTTTCTCATATGCCATGCAAGTTAATGAAAAATGGATTGTGTTTTTGACATGCAGGCTTATTATAAATCAGATGGATGCATCATATGTAGTAAAACTTAAAGGTGAAGTGGGAGGAGCCTGCAAGCAGAGGTAGGAGGAGCTTTTTAGGTGGCATGTTGTCATGACACCAGATAAGCCAGACATTGATTTCAAACTAGATGGAGTGAAGTGGGAATTCATCTATGTAGGGAGAGGGGGTTCTAGCACAATCACATCCGGGGCATCTATCTACTGCTCAGTGATTCCACAGAGCCTATACAAGGTGGAGGGGTTAGGTGCTCAACTAATTTGAATCAATGTCCTCTGGTTGACTGAACAACCAGTCTTCAGTTTCTTTTTATATTTCCTCCAACAATTACCAGGAGTTTCTCCCTCAGGAAACCCCTGGACTCATTTCTCCACAGTATCAGAGTCAACTCTCGGCCAGACATCTGGATTTCTTCATCAGCATGTCTGGCTTTCTTATCTCCTCTCTCAGGAGCTGGTTTACAACATCGAGTAGTTCTCCCTCCTCTACTCCCCCAAAAATCTTTTCTCAGTCAGCGCAAATTGATAGAAACAGAATATATCGCACTTGCAAGTTAGGTGAATCTCAAACTTAAAGAGTGATTGACCTCTAAGGAGGTTGTCTTTTTACCTTAATGTGTACGATAGCCTTGTCTCCAAGCTGTGCGCTGTGGCTTATGGATGCACATTCAAGCAGGGTTGACCGCTGATGATATTCCATTTTCAGTGGAATAATTAAGCTCCCTCTCTTTATAGTTGAGAGGAAAGAATACTGTAGTAGGATCCTGCAAGATTATAACCTGGTCATGATCATATTAAGAATATAGAGTTTAATATATAGCTTATTAGTAGTAGAAAATGCATCATTTGATAAATCTTGCAGGATTTCCTCATATCAACCCTGCTTTTGGCATCATAAAGCTAATGTGTAAGCTTTAGCTTTATGCAGTACATGGATTTATTAAACACAAGCCCCACTTATATTTTTTTCCTATTTGCGTAATGCTAGCTTGCAAGGGGTTAAAGCTATTGTGTATACTAAAACATTACGATCGCTTTTTCCTCACACACCAAAAAAAACAAAGAAACAGCAATGAGTGATTCCATTTGCAAAGGTTAAAACATAATACAAACATGAGGGCCACTCGAACGCTCATATACACACACACAGGCAAATATCGGGAACACGTCATACGTGAGGATTACCTGACAAAAAATATTCTGAGGGCAATTTTCCCCACAATTCCTCATTCTAGTTAAAGGGTGAGTGGTGATGCTGGGGGAGCAAGCTGCTGACAATCTAAAAGAGAGAAGGTTGTTATGGTGACAAAACGACTAGAGACAGAAAGAGGAAATTATATGAGGGAAGGATTTTCAGTCACATAACCACCCAGAAATTATTTGAGATCACCCTAAGTGAGATGTGGGGGAGAGAAGGAAAAGAGTGATAGCTCAAGCTCAAGGTGGGACACAAGGACAGGGCTTTACGTCAACAGATAGATATAAATATATCAAGTGTTTGGGGTCGACAGGCACTTTTGCCGAGTGGTCGGTTGGTTTTGTTTGCAGACTTATTATTCACATGTGGGTGCCTTTTTTGATTTGTGCTCTTCTAGGATTTGCTCCATATTTAAAAAATCACCTTTGATCAAAACTATATTGTATCTCTTTTCACAGTAATCATTATATCCATTTTTAACAGAAGTAGGAACCTGAGGCACCTATGCTGAAGTGCACTTAATTTGGGTGTGGAAATCGATTTGTCAAACTTTCTTTCTCTCTTATTATATGGCTCTGAAAGAATCCATCATAACATAATGGGTCACATGGAATAGCCCTCCTGTATTTCACCAGACACCAAATAACTCCTCTTTTTACAATGTAGAGCCCCCACAACGGAAAAACAGTTAAAAAGCATTTTCAGCTGCAAAGCCATGCGATTCTACTGACCCTATTGTATTGGTGTGCTAGCATCACAGCTTTTAAATTGATCCTGAAATAAACACCTGTGGTGTACAGGTGCTCCTTTTCTGCCCCGACAATTCCATCAGAAAACCAGCAGCCAACCAATGTAGGAGGTTTTGAATTTCTGTGTAAAATAACACTGTGCTCCCCCTAGCAAGAAAGCAGAGGGAGATTGCATATTTTAGTAGATTTTTCTTCAAGTTCCTTTTCCTTAAAGAGTGACCTGATTAGACAGTGGGCTGCTGGACACAGGTCAGTCCTGGGAGGACCAGGATGGAGAGGCAGGGGAGAAAAGGGGGCTTTTCTTAAAGGAGCACCAATGCCACCAAGTCCCCACCCCCACAATGTGTTACTGTTACCAGGCAATACACTCAGGGGGCCCGAACAAACAAGCACAAAAGCTGCCACCTTTTACATCATACGTACAGCACCATGACAGGAAAGAATAGACACTCCATAATCCACAAAACCCCCAATATAACCGGGGCCCTATAATCCACATGCCATATATGTCTACTACAGTCCAAACGTCTAGTGCACACTGTACATACATCTGCATTCCCCTAAGCGTTTACACTAGCACACACGAGCAGCCGGTTAGTCACACAGCAGTCCCTAGAGGAGCGCAGGCTGGCCAGGGAGCTAAGCGAGCGAGTGGGGCTCTTTAACACTAAGGCAGGGAGGGATTGGACCGTAGGCCCCCTCCCCTCTGTACACAGCAGTCCGCGCACTTCTCATCCACCTCAGTCGCAGTAGATCTTGTACTTCTCGCTGCAAAACACCACGGGGCCTCCCAGAATGCCAGTGGGCATAGCATTGTTGTGCTCTGGGCGCCCAGAGCCAGAGCAGGTGAGACTCTGACTTACGTGGGGGTTGTTGGAGGCGGTGCTGGCGGCCTTGCTGCGGGTCTTAGTGCGGCCCGAGTTGCCCCCCCGGCGGAATTGCTCGTGGTCGAACTCCAGGTCTTCCAGACGCTGAGTCAGGGCCAGTTTCTGCTGGATGGCCATCCGCAGCAGGGAGTTGAGGGTCTTCTTCTCATCCTCTGCTGCAGCCAGCTGCCTCTGCATCTCATCCAGCTGAGTGACATACTCGTCACAACTGCAAGGGTGACAGAGAGAGAGAGAGAAAAAACCGTAAAGTCACGTACATATTTGTTCACCCCAAACAGGAGTTGATGAGTTATAAGCAAGATATTTTTACACCATTATTGGTTTCATGTGTCACACCACAAGGGGGCACTTTAAGTTGCAATAATACCAAATAGTATATACCTTAATGGAGGAAAGAATTAGTTGGCTTCTTGTTATGTTTGCATTAAAAGCTATTGCAAAACTGCATACATGATATGCATACCTGTTTTGCATGTTTGAGATACAGACACCAACGGTGATCAAAGACTACAACAACTGAAACTGAAGCACTTTCATCATGCCCCTCAATCACCGATTACAGAGTGTGTTTTTTTTTGCCAACACCAGGTGGAGCCATTGATCCATCCGGCACAGCCCTGATCAGACGAGCTGGGGTCCTGCATGACTAACTTATGATTTCATCAGCTATTTCTGTCCCCTACACCAAACTTCACAAACACTTGCAGCACACTCATTTTGAGTATTTTGAGCTAATATTTTACAAGATACAGCGACTGTCCACAGCTGCCTTGACTTGGTATGGCATGTCGTAACTGAATACTGCAACATCATCCTGCCCTCCCCGAATAATTACTTAAATGTATGTTTTTTGGGGCTATACGGCTGCTGCTACATGCTATGATTGCCATTCACGAGCAGGTTAGAGAGCTTACAGCTTCTGCACATTATATGAGGAGTATGTGCGGTAGAAGTTAAGAATAGATCACACACACACACACACACACAGGATGATAGCATTAACCTAAGGGTCACTGAGAAGATCCTTTCTGCGTCACTTGAGGAACCGACTGAGGGGAGTCAGGGGAGAAAAATGAAGACGGAAGAATCCAGTTCATTGCTCCGAGCTGTAGCTATTTACACCTAATCTCCACTTTTCCAGTTGAAGGGAGTCTGCATTATCTCTATTCATCTCTTTCGTCTCTGTGCAAAATGGCACGATATGACGACTGTTTACCTGCCTCTCCATATTACTGGGTGCTGCAGTGCGGCATTATCACCTGTCTCCCTGTACCCTTGCATGCGTGTACGTGTGTGTGTGTGGGTCAAAGGCTAGACAGGTATAAAAACTGGGTTACCCAAAGGGATTTTGAGGTGGGGGGTTCATATCGCCATCTGCTGTCGTTGTGCTGCCCTTTAATTTTCATGCTTTTCTCCTTCGCCAAACCTTTTCCCCTTTTCATTACCTTGCTCTCTCATTCATCTCTCTTTCTATCACATCCTCTCTGATCTTGCCCCTCAAGCATTTTCTTTCCTCCGTCGCTTCCGTGCTGCTGTCACTAGCTGTCTGCCCGCATCGCTTTCTCTCTCCCCATTCTGATCGTCCCTATTTTCTGTTTTAGCTGACACTGCAATCTGAGTGACATTGTCCAGTAATGACTGACAACCCTCTTTGAATGGCGGAGTCGGTTAAGTCGGTAAGGACCGCCTTATCCTCCGGCAATGCCACACAAAAAAATAAACTGACATAATTAAACTGGTAGGTAGCCTCACCCTTCTCCCTTTTCTCTGGCTGGTATTAAAGCATTTACTTTATTTGGGAACTCCCCAACTCTTTTAGACCACAATAACGCAGAAATCCTACTTATGTAATAAGTAATTCATCTGTTGCATGTCAATGTCTGCAAGCGCCAACTGTCATTTTCCCAGTAGTTACAAGATATGGAGCCTTATTTTTAGAAGCTGCACTGGGAACAAGATGAATGGCCTAAACTAAAAGCTGCAAATAATGTTCTTGTTTTAAGAAAAAGAAGTCTTGAAGGCAAAATTGCAGACCAAAGAATACCAGTAACCGCAGATGTTTTTGCTGTGTGTGGTGCGTGCTGCACGTGGTTGTGTGCCATGTGAACCCTGGCCTTGCCAGACCACCATACAAACATAAACCATGCCCTCCCCTTTTTTGTATGCAGTTTGATTCCCAGTGGGACACACACCCAGACAACAGGGATCAATGCTGCTTCATTAAACCTAGTATGAGATCGGGGTACGACCCGGGAGGGGCTGGTGCGCCTTCAGATGGTTCAGCCACTTTTGCATGGGGGGTGAGAGGGAGTGCCTTTTTCCCGGGAAAAAAAAACAGAGGAGTCTATTCTAGGGACTGGGGGGATACAATAAGGTCCTTTTTGGCATGCTGATGGGATGTGGTGACACAATAGCTGAGGGGGGCCGGGAGGCGGCTGCTGGCCCTTTGAGGATGAACAGTTATATTCACATAATTGACACAGAAACACTTTATCTGCATTTTGTTGTGATTAACAGTAAGCAAGGGGCATTTATGGTTGCATAAGGAAACCTCAACTATTGCAGCATTCATGGAGAAATGGTTGAATGCTTCAAAGCACAAAAAGACACACAGCTTCCTCAGCTGGTGTCTTGTCTGGAGCTTGATTGGTCATGGTGGATATCATAGAGAGAGCAAGGAGGAGGGGGCAAGAACAGAATGAAAGGAGGAATGATGGAGAGGATATACAAGTAACAACAGAACAGCAGGATAATTGAGGTTGTAAATTGAAGGAGAAAATGTGACTTGGGCTAATGGTTTGACTGCTGATATGAGCAGGAGCTGAGAGCATGTTGAGGCATGTCTTAGGAATGTTGGAGGCAGCAGCTTACTGTTAACATGACACCAGAGAGGCTGCAGCTGAAGAGGCACACACAGAAACAGAGGGAGAGGCACGTACAGACACTTGGAAAACATTCAACCATGTGTGTGTCTCAGAACTAAATTCTGAGAGAACGAAATGCACTTCAGTAATCTCAAGTAATTCTGAACTATGAGACACATACAGACCGCAACATGAGATCGCACAAAGGCTCCACAAAAACCTACACATTCCACCCACTCCACTCCATCTTTCTTCCCCTTTGTTAAAGACCACACATTTGTATCGGAGAGTTTTCCACATCTCAGAAATCCACCTTTACAGACTCTGTCAGAGTGGTGATTATGGTGGAGAAAAAAAAAAAAAAGTGTGAGTGTCAAATTTGGCTCCTGTAGTGGGCTTTAACTGAATGCCTGCCCTCTTCCTCTCTTTCTTTTCCTGACCAGAGAACCACGTGTTTGGCAGTGAGAAAGGACGGAAGGGGGGGGCAGGGATACAAAAGGGGGGGGGGGGGGAGTGTGGGAAACCTTGCTCAGGCAAGTCCCCCAGCCTCTCAAAGAGTCCCCTGACCCTACTCTGCACCATATAGGACAGGATTTACATACCAATACATGAGTCCTATAATCAGACAGAATGTAATTCATGCATAGGCACCAGAACAGTGACAGACTAGTGGGACTGGAGCCTCAAGATTATCATCCTCGGGGGAGGTGCTTTGTGCACAAGGAGGAAAACACAAGCGTTGATGCGGGCGGTAAACAGCAAGTTGTAATGTGTTATATTATTATATATAATATATTATTCCTCTCCAGCAAAAGAGGCTTAAAGACACAGACACTTCCCAATGGCTCTGCTTCTTCACAGCAAATATGATCTCACACTATCCCTGCACTGCTGTAACAATTATGGGCCCTTAGGGAGTAAAAAGAAAAGTCAAGATCTGGTTCACTCTTGGCCCTGGTTGCCTTTGGTCAAAATAATTTAGCCTCACCTACATCCTCTAACCGTCTGGCTCTGCAGTGCGCCAAAACCCATGACAACACACACTCTTACATTTGTAGACGGTGGAGTTCTCTTCCTGTTACTAATTGATTAGACACTGCAGGTATATGGAGTTACTTCAGCAAGCACACTTGAGGGATATTGAATTACTGCATGGGTAAGGGGGGGGGGGGGGGGGGGGGGCTGAGCTGCCCACACATTCCCTGCAGCCTCTATCACCTTCGTTCTATTATACTGTCTGTCCCCCACCCTCCACTTCTACCTGTCCTCCCTCTGCACAGCTTGAGCTTTGCTGTGGATTGCGGAGGAGTCTTAAGTGCAGAAGGAAAGACTGTCTCTGCATGTCAGCGCAGCCATCTGGACCAGAGCTTATATTTACGGTACAAGTGCGCATCAACATCTTAAAGAAAAAGAGGAGAAGCAACTCAAAAGGTGAGTTGTGCATTCACTGTGGAATCACTTGGATCAAGTCTAAAAAGACGTACAAGTGCCCATACAAGTGCACGAGCACTCATTTTCTTACCTTTCTCAACATGCACACAAATAAATATACAAACAAGCAGCATGTGTGCACTTAGTCTACTATGTGCTGAGGGGTGAATGTGTAATCCAGACCAAGATGAGGTGGGATTATGCGCAAAACCTTTGACCGGCTTCTTTTTGGAATCAGAAAGGATTAGTGAGTGTGTCGGCCCCTCTGATACACACATAGGCACACACACACACACACACACACACACACACACACACACACACACACACTAAGTCACTGATGAAAACACTACTTAAGTGACATATTTAAATGATACCCAGATTAAATACCTTCTGTGCTCTATAGTCCGGATCAATGCTAGTATCCCTTCCTGACCGTGATTCTCAAAAAAAAAAACAACCAATATCCACCTTAAATATGTCACATTACAATAATACCACAGAGACATAGCCAACATGTTGTGAACACGGATTATGATGATAACCTTATATTTAGCTTACCTGATTATATTGTATATGGTGCACAGAGTAGTAGCAGTAGCTTTAAGAATAGCACACATCTGATGTGTTACTGCTGACTCTTCAAGCTAATCTACAGCAGCACCACATGCTGGCACTGTTTGCAAATCATGCCATACCAAATGGGTAAACAAGACAGCTGATGTGACAATTACCTCTGGAAATAGAAAGTGGGCTACGTTTTGTGAGGTTACGGTATGTCAGATAAATGCTTTTGTGCTTGATATAAGTCTTGGAAGGCGGGATGAGTGACACATATTTTTCAGTGATGTCCACTGGGCAGAAGGTGGCATGTTTCTCACCGTGTGGCGAACATGGCCCGGAGAGAGGAGAAGGTGGCGGCGTCTTCCTTTAGGGCTTTGAGCTCATTCCTCAGTTTCATCATGGTCTCGGTCACCATGGCCTTTTCGTTCTCGTACTTGCTCTTCAGATTGGCCAGAGCAACTTCAGCTGTCTGTGGGTGGAACGAGAAGAACAAAAGGGTCAGAGCAGCTGGAAGGCGCCGGGGGTGTATTTCCTGTTGCAAGTCTGTTAATGTGGACAATATGACCTATTTTTTTTACCCCAAGTCATTGAGGCCCAGTAGCCTGTAGTTGCTATTGTTAGTTGCTGGTTTAAAAACCATAGTTGTGTGGTTTATGAGGGGCTTTCATGTCTGTGTTCCAATGGTCACTGAGTAACCACACACACACGCACACACACGCACACACACGCACACACACGCACGCACACGCACGCACACACACACGCACACGCACGCACACGCACGCACACACACGCACACACACGCACACGCACGCACACGCACGCACACGCACGCACACGCACGCACACGCACGCACACGCACGCACACGCACGCACGCACACACACGCACACACACGCACGCACACACACGCACACACACGCACACACACGCACACACACGCACACACACACTTTAAAGGGCTACCAGAGCAACTGCTTACACACTGCATCTCTGTGTCACGGTTCTTTGTGCTTTAAAGGGCTGTTCTCTCATCCCAACCACACAGATACTCTGGACAGCTGACTCCACCAGTGTTTGTTATAGATCTTTTCTGCAACGCATTTGTTGCAACAGCTGAATTGACCTGAAATAGCTGACACCCTCTTCTTCTGATTCTGTCTTTCAAGGAAAACTGACAAATGTTTGGGAGTGGCACCCAGTTAGTTAAACAGACATTCTAAGCATATAAAAGACAAAAACAAATTAACCAACCTGCTTGTTGGCCTTTAGGACAGTCCTCAGGGTTGCAATCTGTTCCCTCTTGGTGCTGAGCAGGGATTTCAGTTTGAGGATCTCCTGCATGCAGGCTTCCTTGTCCTTGTCGGCCACAGTGCCTAGCTCCAGGGAGGCCACCCTCTGGCGCGACAGCTCTGTGGTGCGGTCCACAGCCAGCTGCAGGTGCTTGATCTGGTCCCTGATGATGGCCACCAGATTGTAGATGTTCATGGGCTCGCGGCGGTGGTCAGACACAGGAGAAGGCAGTGAAGAGACTGGTGAAGGTGCTCCGTCGCTTAGGTCGTTCTTACCAGGCTCCGGGAAGAGGCCCTTGGTGAGCAAAATGGGAGAGCGCCGGCCACGGCCCTCTGGGCTACTCCGACCGCCCTTGCCCTCCTTGTAGAAGTCAAGCATGACGCGGTTGGGGGTCTCGTTGTTGCACATGCAGACGTGGTTGTAGAGGGTGGCCAGTTCTTCACTGAAGGTGACCAGCTCGTCCTGTGCCACACTCAGACTGCCCTGGGACTCGCCTGCCACGTCGCTTAACTGAGGACACAGAGAGAAATGCGTCAGTTAGTAAAATGTATTAAAACCATATCACCACCATATCAACCATTTATCAGAATGTTAATATAAAGAGCAACATCTCACTTTGCGTAGCTCCTTTTCTAGCTTAGCCTTCTCTTCTCTATCTGAATGACTTGTCTTCTCCAGAGTTGCCAGCTTGTCTCCCAGTGTTCTGACATCGTTCTCCAGACGGCTGCGCTCCTCTTCGTAACGTGACTGACAGGCCTGGTATTCGGTCTTCAGAGTCTTCAGTTCCTCCTTCAGCTCTCCCGCCTCAGACACAGCAACCTAGCAAGGCAAGATCAATAATTGAGAATATAGAAAAGCTGAGTATAAATGATGACAATATGTATTGTAAGACAGGTTCTCTTTTTGTCCTGTCCACCCTTAATTACAAGATTACCTTGTATTACAAATTACCTTGTACTTGCACTCCAGAATCTCAGGTCCATTGATGTCCACCTCGTAGTAGTCTCCGTCTTCATGGCTATCGCGTTCTTTCTCATTGTCCAAGGCAGACTGGCGCTCCTTGCTGGCCTGGAGCTTGCGGATGGCGTTAAGGTTCTCAGTGAGGCGGTTGACTTTCTCCTGATGATCTGACAGAGCACCGTTAGCCTGCTCCAGCTGTTTCTGGGAGTCCTGCAGGGTGGACAGCAAGTTGACCTTCTCACGCTCCATCTGAGTAGAGAGGCATAAAGAGCAATGCGACGTGAGGTCATCATACTATATGTCTGTAATCACATTTTCATTTCTTGGTAACTTGGTGATGTGACCGATTCCTGCTTTGAAAAGGGATCATCTTAAATAAGTGGATTATCTGTCATGTGGAACCCCTGCCCACTATCAGGCTTGTGTTACCAAGGTATGCGAGGCTCATTGCCCAGTAGCTCGGCATCAGAGTCAGGATGACCTTGACAATTTACTGGATTGGGTTCAGCTCAGCGCTGGGCGGGTTGTCTTACACACATGCACACAGTTGTGCTGATATAAGCACTGAGCTATTTCAGAAGCTGATCTGTAAATAATACAAGTATCACGGTCATGCTCACCTGCTTACAATTTTTATTAGTGTAGAATGTATAACTTTAAAAAGAGATGGAAATTTTGAAGGTGGCTTGCCATGTTGAGTAACAGTCTACTTAACATTCCTCTATATCACATATCAAAATACAAAGAATGAAAGCATGAAACTATCAGATAAAAAAAACTGCATAATTTAAGTAAGTCAATGCTCACACTGATGCTCTCATATATTTACATACCACATTACTTGTATTACACATACAACATTACTTAAATTTGGAAGGGGGGTTGTAGGCAGCTAACACAAACACTGCCAATCATACTCCTGCAGAATCCATATTGGATGTTGCTATAAATTGCCAGAGACTAATAGGGTGATAACCGAGGAGCGGATGTCTGGGATTGATCATTGAATACTTAATCAATAGAATGAGATACGGTAGGAGAGCAAAAGTGGACATAAATCCCTAGAGGGTCCTTTTTGTTTCCTCTTCTCCGATTCCTGCCTGGAATCTGTGGAATGACCTGGCAGGATGCTTCAGCAGGCAGGACGACGTACCGCTGTGTTGTATCAAACACAGCGCTTTGTCACAGACCGCCACATTTCCCACAATGGGCAGGTTGAGAACCAGAACAGTGCCCATAGCAGGGCGGTATTGAGGTAACTTGTAGTTCACACATTAATCTAGCAACTGTGTTTATGATTGATGAAAAAAAAATCCTTAATCCCATAGACTTCAAAACAATCATTATCCACAGTTTCCCAGTCCGTTCTGGTAACCATGGTGCCCAATCAGGCTTGGCCCTGGACTCATGGGGTGATGAGCAAGCAGATGGCAGGTTCACTGGTGCCACCACCCGCTGCCTCGCAGCCCAGCGGAGCCTGAAGGGTGTGTGCGTCTCCCTGGATTAACTCTGCTAGAATGGGATTTAGATCCCTGCAGCCTCCTGGGTCAGGATCAGACACACCTCCAACCTACTCAAATACATAGTCCTGCTGTCTTGAGTTATTTTGTGGTAAGTACTGCCAATCAAGTTTGTTTGGATGACAACACAGTATTTTCAAGGTTTGATAAATCATATTAAAGACGAAGACATCTCACCAATATATCAAGGAAAATCTAAAGGAGCCTGCTATGGACTCTCCTCAATGAATAAAACTATAGTGTTATTATTCACTAAAACTGGGCTTTTCTTTTACTAATAATGGACAAACTATGTTTTTCGCCTCCCGAGGTGGTAAAGAACAAACCTGCATTAGCTGCTGTTTGAGCTTCTGGATCTCTGAGATGTTAAGTTCGCTCAGCAGGTCATCCACAAGGCTGGGTGCAGGGTGGAACAGCTCTTCCTTCTTCGGCGTGGAGATGCAGTTGTCGTAGGTGATGGCGTTGGCCAGTTTGGTGAAGCCATTTTCGTATCCTTGGAGAGCCTCGTCGTTGTTAGGTTCGGCATCGTCACTGAACTTGAGACCATCCAGAGAAATGCTAAGAGGGCTGAGGGACAAAAGGTGGGAACAGCGTGTGAGTTAGCATTCTTTCCAGTATATGGTGTGGCCTGTGAGTACCTGGTTTGTGTTCTTTTTACCTGTGATACAGAGTGTCCCCAATGCTCATGTAGTGGGAGAGCTCTTTCCTCAGGGAAGCTTTCAGCTCACGCTCAGTCTTGATGGTCTCTAGGGCCTCACCTAGCTGACGCTCAGCGATCTCTTTCAGTCGGATGGCATCCTCCAGCTGGCTGTTAAGGAACTGAGTATCCTCCTCTAGACGACGGATCTCATGCTTCAAACCCTCAAACTCCACCTGGGCAAGGAAGCAGAGGGAACACCTTTAATGAGTTCCGCACTCACAGAGAAATAAATAGAACTAGATGCAGCAGTCTTTGCTGTAGTTTGTCTTTGTTACGATATCTGATGTGATGAAGCAAAGCTGTTAAACACTTGTATAACCAGAGAGCAGCTCTAGGCATTTGAAAAAACAAAGGCAGCTGCTTATCTCTTTGCTGTATCAGGGGGTGCTTTTATTATCTTAATTAAATCTGAATATTAAAAGTGCCTGTGCTTTTTGGGAGTGTAATCAATGCAAAAAAAGAGACTGAAAGCTGATTTGCGAGAGGTGGTATAGTACTGGTGCCTGAAACTACCAGTTTAATTAAGCCTAACTAACAAGACTGCATGATGATACCCAGCCAAAGCAATTTACCATGAAGGGAATGTTCTCCCCTTTATTTATACTCTTATTCTCTTCTTATTTTTAAGCTGCAACCCCACTACTCTCACTGATTCAAACTTTGCACATGTAGAGCTTAGTATGGCTCCATCCTCACCTGGCTCTGCTTGAGCATGGAGACCTGCTTCTGCAGCGAGATGTTCTCCTCCTCCAGCTCAGTGTAGTCCTGCAGCAGACGAGCCTCGAGGAACTTGTACTCCTTGATGTCATCACGCAGCTGATTCCTCTGGAGCTCCACCATCTGGCTGTTCTGAAAGGGCCAAACAAGGTATAGACAGAGAGAAAGGAGGAAGAGCTGTCAATGACCACTATTTCAATCTTGTTTGACTGTGGGAGGGACACTGATTGGATGTTGTGGCTTTAGTGTAACGTTTTGTGTCACACTGGCTCGTTAACACTCTAAATCTTGCTAGATAAGACCGGGCTCCCATCTGGCCAAACACATCGTGTGTGTGTGCTTGGTGTGTGCCTCACGGTGTTTGAGAAGAAGGTGCCAGGTGTCCCTCCGGGCAGTGGGCCACAAGTGTGCCCGCCTGCCAGCTCTGATGGCACCAAGAGTCAAGAGACTGGCCTACTTATCTCTCTCATGGTGACAAATTTTCTAAAAGAGTTATTAGGCTTGGTTCTCTGGATATTAATAACTCATCAGCACTGTAAAAATCAGTTGCTGTGTAAAAAGTGTCAGTTGTTACAAGTTAGTACTAGTGTTTGCAATTATCTGTAGAGCTGGCTCTCTCCTGCTGCTCAGGAAAGGCATCAATAATTATACAAAGGTTAGAGAGGTAAGATACATGCCCTTCCCCCACTTGAAGACACTGACACAAACTGAAAGCCAGAAGGATCCCTACTGCCACCTGTCTCCCTACCTCCCTACCTGTTTAACCCTCCATCCTCTCCTTTCAAAATTTGCACTGTCCTCCTTCCCTTGCTGACTGGCCCATCCCAAAACACAAGATCCCCACAGGACATCTGGGTAGGGGACACCTTAGCTGGCAGCTCTTAGAGAAATAACAGATTAAAGCTCTGAAGTAAGGGGATACTTACTGAACGTCTTTGAACTAAATAAACGAACATGCACATACGTGTATGTAATGTGAGGGGTGGGGGGCTGCTTGAACGTTCATGTGAAAGCCAGAGATGAATTTGATGGTAAAACTTCAATCCACACACACACACAGAGAGAGAGAGAGAGAGAGAGAGAGAGAGAGAGAGAGAGAGAGAGAGAGAGAGAGAGAGAGAGAGAGAGAGAGAGAGAGAGAGAGGAGAGAGAGAGAGAGAGAGAGAGAGAGAGAGAGAGGAGAGAGAGAGAGAGAGAGAGAGAGAGAGAGAGAGAGAGAGAGAGAGAGAGAGAGAGAGAGAGAGAGAGCGCGCACTAGTGTTGTTACCTCCTGAGCAGGTGCTGAACGTGTATATTTACGTGTGTGAGATAGTAAGAGAAGAATAGCAGTCAGTGTCTGGTGTCATGGTTAGGATTTGCATGTGTGTGTGTGTCTGATGCATGTCTTTCTCTCAGGAGAGTTGGCAGAGATAACCTAATACCAAGAGAGACAATTAGCCTCCCAATACCTTTCCAGGTGGCCCCTTCCTCTCACACTGTCACCATGTGGTCACGTCACAATCCCTGCTCTTGGATCACTTCAACGACTACAGGAAGTCAGTCCTATATCACCACAGCCTTGCGACTGAATCCACAGCAGTAACATAGTGCATGAAATAAGAGTGGGTAATAAGATGGGTGGTGACAGTTAGTTAGCAACACCTTTTAGTAACTAGAAAATCATTGGTTTGACAGTGGAGTGCTCAGACCCGATTAAAAAGCAATTCCCCAGTCCCACACTATATAAAATATCTAATGTGACTGAAGGGACTATCACGCAACAAAAAACTTTTGTTTTTGTCACTCATTGTAATTTGAATTTATTTGCTTATTTGGAGAAGCATTCACTGACAAAAATGATGTTAAATCTCCACTGATGTGTACATGCTCCTCGTTTGCTCTGTGTAATAATTAATCACTATGTGCAGAGCTGAGCTGAGGCTGACGTTTGAAGGTGCATTAATATTCATCGGAGTTTTGCGCATGTCTAATGAGCGTGGGTGTTTGCTGTGCAAAAGCCCTGATGTTGGTGCATTACTGCATTAATGCATAAGCTTACAATACAGATCGGTCCTACCACTAAGCCTCCATCCAGAGGTCCTGACTGAAGAGAAACTGAATTAAAGCAAAAAAAAAAAAAAAAAAAAAAAAAAAAAAAGAGCTGTAATCAGTCAACCCATTTGTAGATTCTCTTGTAGCATAACATGTAGACAATTATTTCATAAAGACCTTCATCAAAATCATCCCATCGCTGCAGTAATCTCTTGTTTTTAACAAAGCTGCGCCAGCTGGATGTTCAGATCTTTTCCAGGACAGGGTATTGCACCTCAGCTGGAGGGTCGTTGCTGTTTGGTCCCGATGAATACAGAACACCACTGAATCTGATTAAGGTCCTCCTTCAATCTGATTACAATGCATACAAGGCCCTTGACCTTTCAACTTGCTTCCACATCCTCTGCTACCCTGAGCCCCAATGTGGGGGGTTTACATTACCCTGCTGCCTGACAGAATTTGATTTGAGTAAAAGTCAAGGTTTGCAGTGACTATTCCCATCCCTGTGTGAATAACATGTAATCATACAAGGAGCACACGTCTCTCCTGGGAATATTTGTCACACATTTAGATTTTGACAATCTGTCTTTGTGTGTTTTGGGGGGGGGTTTCTGGTGAGAGCCCGGGGTGTGATATCTTGACGGCGCCACCAATAGGAAGCTTGTCAGGGCGAAGCCTTCATTTACCACAGGCTTATGTGTGGTAAGTGATCACCCCCTGCCTGCTGTCACTACAGGTGACGTCTGGACAGCTGCGTGAATACGCCCACACCCCACACACATACAGACAAATGTATCACTTCCTTGCAATGTGGGTGGCAATAAAAACACAAAGGTGCACAGCCATACCATAAACCTACAGGATAGGCATGATGTTTAAAAAACATAGTGAGGACCAGGGCATGCGTGTGTATATGCATGATAAAGCAATAGTTTTGCTCTAATGAACCGTCTCTGGTTCATCGTGCTGCACTGTATTGACTCTTTTACTTTCAACTCTGAAGCTTTCTTCTTCACCATTAAACTGCTTTTGACAGCACAGTGGAGCTGAGCCTGCTTAAATCTCACTAAAGCTCTGAGTAATTGCTCAATGTGTTTGAGCCGCTATAACCTCTACTTCTATGGGAAATAGCTCCATCACACAGCAAGCCACGGTGGCAAAGTTTCAGGCTTGACAAAACTGTAGATTAGGAATGTTTTAATGCTTTGTTAAAGACCCTGCTCTCTGCTCTTAATAACTCTAGATTAGCCAGCTTGCATTTCTGCAAAATCCATATTTACTAGCTTCTTACCCACTGATTTTGTTTAGGTCTGAAACGATTCAATCGATAAAATCGATTCATAAAATGCTTCGACACAAATTCTTTGCATTGATGCTTCGTTTAATCCATACAACTGTACAGGACAGTGTTTCGCACGGACATTTATTACTGTCGCACATCGTGCTTACGCTGTGAACATGACGTGATTATATTGGAGCTGTTTGCAAAGTGGAGGAAGAGAGAGAAAATAGCGAGGGACAAAGAAGAAAGTGTGGAGAAGAAAATATGGGATTATTTCAAACTAAAGAAAACAACTCTGTAATGTTACCGCCCGTCCACCGTGAAACGAAACTTATGTCGCCTCGGCAACAGCACAACGGCAGCTGATCAGAAAGCAGCCGGTGTTCTGCCAGCGGACCACAGACAAGGTAACAGTAACAGCAACTTTAGGATTTAACTGAAATCATTGATTGATTATTGAGCTGAAGCCAAAGTAAGCTGCAGTCCTCAGCTGAAAATGTGCACACGTGTTTGTTGTTCTCCTTTTTGGGCCGTGAATTGTAACCTCACAGTCAGGAGTTAACAGGGTGTCGGGGAGCTGCACCTTTTAACTCACCTCCAGCCCCCCGCCAAGCAAAAGTACTTCTTAAACGATGCATCGATGAATCGTTGAAATAAGCTATAGAAGCTTCGAATACTAAAATCATCGTTAGCTGCAGCCCAGGTTTGGTTTCCTTGAAAGTGCTGCCTAGCCTCCCAGATGGCACAAGACTGTATTATTCATATAACAGCACAGACAGGCTCAATATAAATATATATATTTCATTGTCTTTCTGCCTTTCTGTCTTGCATTCTCAGTTCACTGACCTCCATTTCACTCTCCATCCTGCTGACTTTGCACTTCAGTAAAGATTTTTGACTATTCCTACAAAGTGCAGAGGGATTCCCAGATGGTATGGCACCACGTGCAGGTCAATACGGCTTTTTTCCCCTCTTTCTAACACCACAGACATCCATTTCACCAACATCACTGCTCTCATTTTTCCCAACCCCCACCTCCCCTCTCTCCTCTGAGTGTGTCAGTGTGCTTTTAAAGGACATGCATCAGTTACAGCTGAATTCCTTCCACATTCTGAGCTTTAGTTATCCATCATATCTATCTATCAGACGTGAACCGGGACAGCCATGTTCACTTCTGCTTGTAGATCTCTAGTGATATTGTGCTCCAGAAAGCACTTTTGAAAAAAACTTTATCCGTCCTGTAGGCTCTGCAGCACGTCAAGGTCACGTCAGTCCGAGTTAAATCTGACTCTGCCAAGCTGAGCCCATGCCAGGATTACCTTCCGGAGATATGATAAATGAATCACAGACGCAGTACAGCTCAACCCCCCAGTATTGCTTTAGACAGAGCAAAGGAATAATGAAGCTCAGGGGCCTATTGCTACTGTCAGAGTCGAGAATGTGGGTGAAAGAAGATCTGCTTTTATCGTCCTCTTTGCTGCAAGCAGTTGTCATTCTATTCAGCCCAGACTCCATTATAGAGAGAAAACACAGTCGAGGTCGCACTTTTCAATGAGACAATTAAAAAGTAAATAGAGAAAGGAACTTTGTGAGTGCGTGGCTGACAGTACATTGCCCAGTGTGTGACTGTTGAGAAGCCCACAGGGTGAAAGTGTCTCTGCAGGCACTTAACAGTGAATAACTGATTTTGAGGTCATTTGGATGAGAGGGGAGAAATGTACACGTGAGCATGTTTGCACCCATTAGTCTAAGTGAATGTGTAGGCCTGTTTGTATGTGCGCTGTTGATTTATTAGGATCCATTGATCCGGCATGGAAAACCTCTTTGGTGCTGTGAGCCAGGGGCTTAAATCAAGAATGACACACTTTCAGTGCTTCTTTAAAGCTGATACCATAACACAAACATTATTAAGGATCAATGGCAAATCTTCTAAAAGTATTTTAGAGACGCACTCCTCTTAGGGGCTAAAAATACCAATCAATTTGTGAGACATTCGGCGCATGGCGCAGTTAGCCGATGTGGGAGCGAGATTAGGCGAGGTTGGGTGCTGTGGCCAGATAACATCTGGAGGCTTTAGAGTAGGTTATATGTCACCCATGACAGCAGTAGTAGCAATGGCTGGTGCAAATATGGAAACTGAAGAGGCATGAGGCAGTCAACATCCACACCCCAGAGTCTTCTTACATTAGCCTCACGTCAGACAATAATAACAGGGAACAAAGAGCATACCTCCTTGGATCTCTCCACCAGTCAATTTTGACCTTTCAATAATCAAGGTGACAACTGGAATTCTGCTCTCGTGTCCATCTGCTCCACTATTCTGCCACTCAAAACCTACCCAATTTCTTCTAATTGCAACAACAAAGGCCTTCCTCGCAGTGAGCTTAAACTTCTGCCCTCGCACGTCCTTTTAAACTCATCCCATCAAGGCAGATACCTCCCTCTCTCAATCCCCCACTTCTCTGACAGGTGTTTAATCCAGCCAATTGAAACAAATTAAAGGTGGCAGTTTAATGTCTGACAGCTCCATCCACTGTGTTGATGAAAACCAATCATGTTTAACATTAGAATGGGTTCTACGTTCACATGTTAAACATACCCACAAAACCATAATTTTGTGTGTCTGTGAGGGAAAAATGGTAAGAGCAAATGAATTATTTCAGGAGGACAGTTGTTCCTAAATGGAGGGGAGACAACAGTTACTGCGTCAATACAGCATCCAAAGTGATGCAAATGTAGAAAAAAGAAGTACAGCAAGCAATCGTGTGGGGATGCTGAGGTGGACTCACATTAGATTTTTTGTGAGTGTGAATAGAGAGCAGACTGAAATGCACTAAGAAAGATTTCTCAGCGTTTTTATCTTAGGCTCTGCTTGCTAATTTTCCCATTCTGTAAGGATAATGGCAGCCATCACTAGGCACATTCCTCTCAAGACATGAGATTGAATTTAATGAAGTCATGCCTATTAGAGCGCGCCTCCTTACAATGTTACTGGCTCTTTGTGGAGGTTTAATCCTGTAGTCTGCACTGTAGCAGTGAAATAGGTCTTATCGGTGCTTGGGGGGAACATTCGAGTCTTTGGCATGAGAGACTGCCTGGGAGGTTTAAATGTGATGGAAGTATCTGGATGAAATGCTGTAACTAAATGGTTGTGAATGGACTGGCCTGTGCAGAAACAAAAGCCATTTTACACTGAGTGAAGCTTCCAGATCTGTTGAATGTTAGAATGATGACGTTGTCTAGTGACTGATTTGTGAACCACACATAGTCAAATTACATTTTGTAAGCCTTTTCTCAAGCCTTCTTTCAACTGTACTGATGCCACGAAAGCTAACATCCCAAATACATCTTAACTTTACAGAGGAAACTTGTAGGCAACAGTTTCAACTGTCAGTTGCATTCCATGACAAAATTAAGTTATTCAATCATCCTCCTGACTCAATAGGACTAGCCGTCCCAGAACCCCCCCCCCCACGCTCTCGCCCTGACTAAGCTATTGGGCTAATTTGAAACCCAGGAGACAAAGGCCTCTTTCAGTCTTGTCAGTCTGGTCACAATGCCAGCCTCAGTGCCCAGGCTCCCTCCATTTGCCTGCCACACACACTCCTCTTAGTACCCACAGAAGTACCATTAGAAGGGTGTCATTATCTCCCATACATGGGGCAATTTACACTCCAGCCCCTTTTATCTAGCCAATTAGAGCTGGCTGGGGCCCATGGCGCCAGGAATAGGAATATAATAGGAATGGCACCTGCAGAAAGGCCATCATGCAGGCCACCAGTGCAACACCAGTGTCACCAAAGCTGCAGATTAGATATTCAGCAAACACTGTATTCCCTTTACTCTCAAATTTTATGTTAAATACATAAGTAAACCACCCTAGGTGGAGGATTTATGAGGCATATCTTTGTAGAAAGTAATCATGTTTAAGTTGACTCAGGGAGTAAAGTTTTATACAGGGGAACCCATGTTCTGTTTCAAAAACACGCCTGGAGACACATCTGGCTTCCATAATGCCCAACTTATACCAACTCAGATGCAGAGCTGAGCAGCAGCTGACCTAATTATAGTGGAATTTGGAGCTTTCTGGAACTTAAGTTGTTGTGAGGGACATGCCATTTTTAAGTCCTCTTTACTAATCTGAGTAAGAAATGCTGCTAACATCTGTCTCAAGCAGTGACTCACAGAAAAAAAGCAGTGTAACTTGCAGCCGTCTGCCAAAGACTCACTCAGGAAGGGAGCCCCTTTTTAACCCCTCCCTGTCACAATTACACTGGTACAACTTGACCTGCACAACAGTGGATCAGCTAAATCTGCTGTGAAAAGATTTCCAAGATGGGTTTAACTACCAGCACGGGAAGAATGGAGAGACCAGAAAAATATGTGATGTACCGAGCTAGAGCTAAGTGTCAAATAAATCAAGCTTAATTAGTAGTCTGTTCCTTCTCTCCTAATATAGGCAAACCCTAAAACAAGCTGCTATTTTAAACCCCCCTCTTTATCATTCTAGTGAGAGGCTTCCTCTGCCCTCCTGTCATCGCTTTCTATCCCTTTATGTCTCCCTGTCTCTGTGTCAAACAGGCATCCTCAAAG
This sequence comes from Micropterus salmoides, assembly GCF_014851395.1. Lineage (NCBI taxonomy): Eukaryota > Metazoa > Chordata > Actinopteri > Centrarchiformes > Centrarchidae > Micropterus > Micropterus salmoides. The sequence goes on along the minus strand of NW_024041841.1, from coordinate 8,832 downwards.
CTTCCTACATCTCTCAGTCAGTGTGATTTCAACCTGTACCGCTCTCCCGTTAATTCAATCTCCTGATCATCACACAACATCACACAAGCATGGCCATGGGCAAAGACAAAATCCACGCTCTGCACTCACTGCACTGTCTCTTCGAATGAGGTCAATTAGCCGTGAGTATATGTAAATAGAAGCAGTGAAGAGGTCAGACATTGTCCAAAGTAGGGCACAGACAATAAAGATTCATATTATGATAGTTTGGGAAGCTTAAGAGAGTAGGGTATGAAATTGTTCACTGGAATGTGTAAAGGTTATGCTCCGATTTAGAGAAATGGCTTAGTCGTGCTTCTGCAAAACAGATTTCGGTTGATAGAAGTCTGGTCTTGTCTGAGGTGAGTTTCTATGATGACGCATGTCACTAATGCCACAGCTGGGGCAACAGGTTAGGCACCATTGTCATGCAACGGTTCACACAAATTTAAGATATTAATTTATTAATTATTCATGTAGGATCATGCCATATTTGTAACAGAGCATGCTTCCCATGGCCTCAGTGTTTTTCTTCTTTCTGTAATTATAACTCCACCCTGCAGGAGAACGGGTGGAGGACATCACGGCAGGCTTCAACCAGCCTAGTCTCTGTCCTACAGTTATTACAGTCTCATTAGTCTCGTCTTAGCAAGTCCAAAACACACCAGTCATTGACTGTGCAATCACACCCAAAGTAATAATGACTTGCACAGCAATACTGAAAGTATCAGAGTCTGCACCTACAACTGGTTGTAGGTGCAGTGATTTTGCAGCACTCCATCTTGCCCTACAGACTTTGGACCGGAGGACAACTCTGGAACTCTATTCTTTGCACCCAATAAAAAGTAAAAAGCTGTATGCCCCCAGCTTCCTCCTGGGCTATACAACACAGGGTTTGAAATTGATCAGTGATGAATATTTGTTGCTACATATGCATATATATATATATATAATATGCGCATTCTACAGCTTCAGACAGATAAATAGCATCAGACGATAGTATCAATAAACACTGTTGTTCTCAAAGGAGAGCAGACACAACTCTGCTTCAACTTAGAAGAGAGTTCACATTCAAAGTATTGACGTAGGGAAAAGACCACCAGAATACAGTGTCTTCAGATGAACAGTAATACTCTTTGAAGTGACTTCACCCAGTCAAACATCATATGTGCAGCGTGTGATAGTAGCATCCTAAGATACATATCCAGCTGACCGAATTGAATAGATTAAAGTGTAACCCCTTCCAGGTATGATTCTGTTATAATTCTGGTTGTGTTTCCGCCACTCTTACCTCTCTCATCTCTTGGGTGATGCTGTTCAGGCGTTCATTCTCAGACTGGGTATTGGTGAGGATGTTGCGTGTCTGGCGGAGCTCAGTCTGCAGCTCCAGGACCCTCTGCTCATAGTAGGCCTCCTTACAGGCTGACTCCTGGATAAGAGACTCCTCGCGGCTCTCCCCATCCGCTGCCACCTTCCTGTGGTTGGAGTAGGCTTGTCCAAAGGCCTGGAGATACAGTCAAAGGAGGAAAAGAGCTCTTGGTTAGAAGCTATAGTGTTAGAAAATATGGGATGATTTGTTGCTAATACTATTTAGCAATATAATTTTAAATATCAGGATCGTCACAGTTTGCTTTATGATTCAGCCATTTTACAGTGGAACTAATCTCTTCCACTGTGGTTTAGCTGAGGACTGGGGCTCAAAAACCTCCCAAAATACTGCCGTTGCCCCGTAGAGATAATCAGTTAGGCTCCATCTGGACTGCATCATCCCGTCTTCCCCCTTGTTCCCCCATCTCTCCCTCCCCTACCCGCAGGACGCTGGCCTCCCCTGCACGTGCTCCGCAGTGACTCCACAGATGGAAAAACCAAACAGGAAAAGTAGAGCAAATGGACTAGTGTCTGGGAGATCATGAGAAGCCTGTATTCTAATGCTCTTAATACCTTAGGGGATCATAGTAGAGTACGGGAAGGTCAGCAGATATTATTTGATTTTTACGGATTGCCTGAGGGGGATGAAGTTTATGAAGATTAAATAACTATGGAAGACATATAAGCTAAGGCTTCTACCTTCTATAGGGGGATATTCTCCGTTGAAAGGCTGAGAACAGTCATGTAGTTTGACTGTGCAATATAAAAGACTGCTCCACTATTATTGGTGCTGCCTTAATTTTAGCCTTAATTTGATAATGGCCTGTAAAAAGCAAAATATGAACATCGAGACAGACAGAAATCTTACTGCAGCAGAATGTAGGTTAGGCTACTCTCTCCCTTCTCAACATAATCATCCTTCTGATTACAGATTTAATTTCCAATCCTGTAACCACCAGTGATCTGATTCTCATCTAGCCTCACAGCTCGAGTGCAGGCAGTAATCTGAAATCACCTGAGGCGCTGAATCTGACCTTGTTTGCAGCTGCAATGCATTCTCTTTTCCCTCTGACTTGCTACCCCCTTACATCTGCACGTGACTGGCTGCTGCAGGATTTTCTCTGTTTGACCGCGTATCATATTAATCCCAGTAATTCCTTTAGAAAAAGGAAAATCTGGAAGTTTGTATTAGTTGAACTGACCTACTTGCAGGACTTAGGCGAATATGTGAATGTGTAAAAACTAGTTTACTGGGTTATAGAAGCGCGTGACGTCATTTCTCGTGCAGGGTGGCTACAAAATCTCTCACATTCCAGGAACGATGACGATCTAAACTGGGAGACAGCAATGATGAACAGATATACCCTCACACTGGGGCACCATATGCTTTATTTAGAAGCAACCACAGTTTGAAATAGTGCTACATTTATCAGTAACACAAGAAACCTCATCTGTAGACTTTCTATGGACAAACTTCATTACACACAAGTGCATATTAGCACCTGATTGTGCTAATGGACTAAAGAATATCACAAGACCTTTTGCCTAGTTTCAGCTTCTCAATTGTGAGGATTTGCTGTTGTTCTTTGTCTTACGTGATAGTAAGACGAGTGCCCTTTTGCACACGTAGACTGGAGCGCCAGCATTTAATATAGAACTTCTACACAAGATCTATTTACAGTACATCGTCTTTGAATAAGAAAACGCTAGTAAGCTAGTAATCATGGTACTTTAACCACTACAAGGTGCCTCAGTAATCTTATAACCAAGGTTCACCTAACATGACAGATAGATTGTCAATAAAAACGGATGTTAGTCACTCTAGATAAAAGTATGTGTTGAATAACTCCCATATTGTTCCCAACACTACCCTCCTCTCCAAAAGTCACACCATCAATCAGCAGGAGATTGTATTTGATTAGAAAGTCATTACAAGAGACAGGATTAACCCAATCAGAAACCAAGGGAATCCCATCATTATAATCTTGGTGAGTTGTGGATATCAGAGGGGTTCCAATCAATCCAATCTAAGAGGCCCGTCTTTCAAACACACAGTAGAACCCCTAGCCAAAACAGAGTGACCCAAGCCCTTTAATCTAAACTCCCCAAGCGTGGGTTTAGGCTACTTTTAGGGGAGGGTAAATTGGGGACGCACGCGACCAAACCTACAATCCCACAATAAGCTGCCTGCCCAATTTATAATTCATCTTTAGCTCGCCATATGTTGCAGTTGTTTTTTTTTTTTTTTTTTTTTTTTTTACATCGGACATGTGAGCATGGATTATTAATCTCTTGCAAAGCTAATCAAAGGCAGGTTTTTAGTTATTACCACGCTGTCTGGACTGGATTTCCTCACAGATGCCTATGGCTAACATTATGATGCTACATAAGGAAAAGTCAATAATAATCCCTTTACAGAACCCAAGGTCTGATTCCAGATGAGTGCGTACATTATGGGCTGAGTAAAGACACCCTGCTGGGCTGGTCTTTACACTGTGGGCTGCCATAAGGAGATAAAAGTACATAATCACTGCGATCAAAAGCACCATATGATTGAGGAGTTGATAAACTGAGACGAGTCGTCTTCCTCACCCGTCAGAATTATTTTTATTACTTCCCCATACATTGCGGATCTGACTACCCTAGTCATAAGATTAGCACATGGAAACGTTCAAAGGTATAAATAAAGACCCTTGCATGGGTGCATGAATGCGGACTAATTTAAGGAAGGACCCTGTTGCTATGCCTGCATTTTTTTGTTTTAGGTGAAGCATATCAAAACGCTGGTTTCTCTGGCAGTGAGGTTTATTTTACACCCAGGGTGTTAAATTCAAAAAGCCATCTCTATGTTTATCTTTCAGCAAAACAAATGTTGCTAAGACCTTGCGTTCTGTGACAGGAAAGTCTTGGACTAACTAAATACTGCTCTAGTGTTTGTGTTGAAAGCATGGTGGAACCGTTGCATTGTCTTCCAATCTGACCAAAGACACAGCCACAACTGATTAGGAGGTGAGACAAAAGGACTCAACGGTCAGTCACACTTATTTGCTATGTGATCCCAGTAATATAGTGTCAATGAATACTACACGCTGGGTTCTGAAGGCTACAGCCCTGCTGCTAATGTTCAACACCTTACATGGTATAGGAAGTTAAAGCAGATAGAATATAGGTCAGAGAGTTCACTTTGGTTTCCCAGCTCAGACTCCTCCTGCGCATGCTACTCTGATCCGGTGAGTCAAGAGCACAAGGGAGATGGGCTTTGGGTCTCTGACAGGTAACAAACCGATCAATTCTGCCAGTCTCAGAGGCCCTGTGGAGCTGAAGGAAATCACATCTAAAATTCTATTTTCAGTTCCTGTTCTGCTGGCAGAGAACAGTGTTTTTGTGGCATGAAGTGTGAATAGTGAGCAGACAGAGATATATATCTCCAGAGATATTGTTACAACAGACCCGCTGGATTGGAGCATAAAACCAGTGGGTACATTCAAGTTAATATACACATATACACAGGGCTGGATTTTACTGAGAGGCCAGGAGTATTTCAGTCAATAATCCAATTAGAAAACTCTCTGGATCGGATTCTTCTAACTCTGGTTCAGCTATAATCATCTCATTGTTAAAGTTTCCATTTATCCCTCTGTGGTCTCACAGTCTGGATCTAATAGGAAAGCAAAGCTTGCTGCACAAAGACCAAAGGAAAGGCAGACAGAATTGGAGATATGGAAACAGGATAAGAAAGAGAGGGGAGTCAGACAGCTTCTTTGTTGCTGAGCCAGACTAAAAGAAGCTGCACCTTCCATTCCTGCAATCGGAATGGTGAGGAAGTTCGCCATATCCCAGTAAGTAGGTTGATGGATTCTAAAGATCAGATTGAAATGAAATAAAAGACGTGCACAAACCCAAACCCAGAGACAAGGACTGACAAAACCTGGAGGAGAGTAAACCCATAATTCTAGATCTATAAACAGTGGCAGTAAACACGTCAGTGAGAGTGAAAAGCAAGAGGAAATATGAATATAAACTAAAGTGACATCTGCCTAGTGTTGGGGGAAAGCCCACATTTACATGCGACAGGACACGAAAATAAAGGACAGTGAGATGCTTCCCTTATCCAAACACTGTTTTGAGGCATAATATTGATAATCTGATACCAGATAGGGCAAAGCAGGGCATGTCTACTGTGCAATATCAGACAACTCAACATCGAGATGCAGAAATGTGATAAGAGAATGCATTTGGAGAGACTTGTGGACCAGAGTGGGCTGATGCTGAGCTGAGATTTTAAGTATCTTCTCAGCAGCATTCTTGGGCTATGACAAAGACAATCTCTGACGAATGCTGAACAATATAAAGCTGTGTCATTTAGTTCACTTTAGCTACTCATGCAGATGGTCAGAGTGCTGGGACCCTGAATGCCAAAGCAGTGTTCCAGCAACACTGAAGGCCGATCAGTGTTAGTCACAGTAGGCGACTGCAGAGGAGGAGAGGTGGGGAAGGAAGAAGAAAAAAAAACAACACCACACCGAGAACGGACTCTCCTGCCTCGTGAATCACAGCTCACGTGGAATCAAAGTTTGTGATGATAAACACAGACAAGCTCTTTCTCTATTCACAGGCCACTGTGCAGCCAGCGACTTTGAAGGGACAGAGTGCTTCAGAGTGTGTGGCGATTCTATATTTAGCTGTCCATTATCAACTGTTCATAATACAGATCTCTTAGGGAATGATGTTAAAAGGCATCTGGCAACGCAGCGGCTTCCTGCAGCACTGCAAGCTGACCCACTCTTTTACACTAAACAGCCTCACTACACCATACTTAATTTATTTCTTTAAGACATAATAGCCCACTGTCACAGGACTGGTACTTACCAGTGCGGTCATCAACAGACGACATGCGTCATTCTAGGACAAGTAATAATCAACCTATTTTGTCGTTTAGGTATGAGGTGTTCGTTATTTCTGTTTCAACAGGCTGTTTAACGTGGTTCTGTGAGGAATGCAAACCATGTCACATGGGAATGTATGCTGGTTTTAGTTTACTCAATTTACAAAGCACACTGTTGCTGATTAGTGCATGTTTTGCCAAAGCCAATGACACTTTCTACAATGAGTAACAGAGAAGCTAATTATTTACATCAGACTTTACTCCTCAGTGGGGTTGGGATGGAAATGGAAAACAGATTCACTTTCATCCCTTGACAAATCCGTGGAGGTTATGAGTAACTCCACTGGTTTTCATTCTGGTTTCTCACTCCAAATGTGGACCTTTTTAAGCAGGGATTTTCGATGACAAAATTAAAAGAGAAGCAATTTCAGAATATGTATTAGAAACTGTCATATTTACCAGTTAGATGTATGCGAGGCGTTAAATGTGCCAAACAGAAGGAGAAAGGAGGATAAAAAGGGTGAGAGAAATGTGAACAAGGGAGGGAGATATTAGCTGTTGCCTGGCACAGAGCCACATTGATTCACTGCATTGCAAAGAGCCGTTGGGCTATTATTCACACACAGGCCTGGACAATTTCACATATACTCAACACACATACACCCATTTCCAATTTTCCCAGCGTCCCCTGCAGTCAGCCATACTGCAGCACCTGGTACTCCAGCCATGTTGAGGCTTGCTCTTCCTTCTCAGATAAGGGAGGATGAGGCGAGTGTTCAAAGCCTCATAGGGGTCCTGGCAACACTGTGTGCAACTTGTGTTGTGAACACAAAGGGGATGCACTGCTCGCTAAAGGCGAGCAGTGAACTACAGAGAATATAAGAAAGCAGAGGTTAGAGAAACATACCCACATGTGAGTTTACGAGACACATATTTCCTTGAAAAGAAATAGTTTGGCCTCAAGTAGACTGGCTGAACATTATACTCCCATCACGAGACTTGAAGGGCATGAACCTAAAAACAACCATAAAGCTGTGCCAGATTGTGGGTCTCCTGAGTTGTAGAGCAGGACAGAGAAAGAGAGAACGCCACAGGGCATGGAGCCATTGGGGGACGGTAGATACGTGCACTGAATAAATGCGCGCACACACACACACCCCCCTCCACATACGAGCAATGTACTAATCAGACTCATGGGGCCCTTTACGCGCCTCACTAAAGAAGTCGTCCTCAACCATAAAAGATATCAGAATAGCCTAATTGGGCTGCTGCTGCTGCTGCTGCAGGAGCTCAGTAATAAAAAAATTCTACATAAATTCTCTCTGCTTACATCAGGGTGTAATGATTAAGTGTTAGTTATTGCTTTCATCAGATTTGGCCGGGGAAAACTACATTTCAAATTTTATTCCGACTTCACTTGGGCAACTAATCTGAAGTCAGCATTAGAGATTCTGTGTGAAGTCACTCTTTGGTTAGATCAAACCTTGTGTTCAGACATGCTGCTGATCTATATTCATAATTTGTCTACAAAGACAGGAGCTCCAAGAAAATATATCCTACCTGCAAAAGGAGGAAAACCAAGCTGCCATTACACTGTCTGTGTCAGACTGGAGCCTCTATACTGAGTGGCTCCTGTGTTATTTTAGGGTCAGTCACACATAATAACACAGTCATTATGCCCCTGGCATTGAGCTAAAGAACCTGGGGTCTGAGCAATTTATTTAGCCGTCAGTGTATATGATACATAAGATAAAGGCAGCTTTTCCATGTTACAGAATAGGTAGCATAATGACAAAAGATCATTTCACACCACCAATGCGAGAAATACAAACTAAGCCCAAAAGCAAACCAAGTTCCACTATCAACATTTACAGAAAAAGCTGATTTCGATGAGGTTTCGCGTTTCCTGGGAAGGTCTTGACTAGAATTGCTGTCTCTTCAATGACACAATGAAACATTGTCTGTTCTGCCTTGTGCAACGAGAGAGGGTTATATGAATGAACCACAAGCTTTTAAACTCTACTTTTGTCTGCGGTGTTTAATCTTAGCAGTCAATTAATCAGAAGGAAGCATCTGTTTATCCCTGGCTGTTTATTGGGTCTATTGTTCAGCTGCTATATCTGCCACAGAATGGAGGAAAGGGCCCTTCTCTCAAGGGAGAGCAGAGATTGAAAAGGTCTGACACACTGCACCACCAAATCGGCATCTGTGCTGGAGTCTGGGTTCTTTATCATCGTTCATATCACAGCACTGTTCCATACTAGCTCCAGCTCTGGGCATTCACAACTCCATTCATTTGCAATGCAAAGACAGTGTTATCTGTGCCTGCCTGTAGTCAGCCTGTCGGTTCCCCTTTCTGCCTGACAATCTGTGTCTGGATGAGATCTCCGAGGTCCACGCGCCTACACCCCAGGGGAACAGCCGTCGTTATGGTTACTCTGCCAATTACAGTGACTGAGTGAGAGGCGGTCAGTAGAGGCAGGGCAGGAGGGTGCCACCGACACAGATGGCTGTTTAGAGCTCAGCCTTGCACAGCTTGCTCTCCTCCCTACTTCTCTGGC
>NW_024041840.1:0-39367 GCF_014851395.1 Micropterus salmoides | reverse complement strand
TGCAAGGGCATTCCGGGTCACATAACATTGCTCTTTGGAGGAGCACATCAGGTACGAAACAACTGAAAAACATGTCATAATGTTTCTTAGAGGGTCAAAATTTCTAACCCCAAATTCACAAAAACTTCTTCTTTGGGAAAAGCACAATATCGTGCCCTTCCCCGCCCTTATTAAGTATCGTGAACACCTTATCCTATTTGTCACTGCCAAAAGCTTCCCGTTGGACTCTATTGTATCAAAGTAAGACATCCGTTCATCAACACACTTTAGAAATGACCACCATGTGGGGTCAGCAGGAGCCATCAGGCATGCCATCGGCCACCTCTGTTACAACATAACCTATAAAATGGCCACGTGTGCAGGGGAGAGACAGATGGGTGGTGGGTGTGGGGCAGCCAGTCTGTGCCACTGCGGACCCCTTCCGCCATTGTAGCAGCAGATTTGGTTTGGACAGGGTGGCTACCGAGGGGTCAGTGTGGCTTTGTAGCGGTGACCGTTTGAGGTGGTGTCAAGGTCTATACCGCCACATCACAGAAGCTCCCCCACATCAGCATCCATCAGGAGGCAAGTAGAGGGAAGGGAAGTGGCCCCTTTGTCTAAAAAAGCTGCAGTAATGACCTCTGAACCCTGCCCCCTGACTCCCCACCCTCTCCTCAGTTCTCTAACCCCCCCAATCCATCTCAGTCCCCAGCCCTCTTGCATTTAACTAATACACTGTTGCCATGACAACAGTGACCTTTCACCTCCTTGCCCGGGCTCTTACATCTGTTATCAATTAAATGGACAGGAGCTTTTTCCCCACCCTCAGTTATATATATACACACACACACACACACACACACACACCCCTCTCTTTCACTCACACACAAAGGTGGTCTATAAAACATTGACTGAAAACCAGCTGTTCACTTTGGTGGCAAACTCCTTACCACTGTCCTAGTGATATCTGATTATTGGATATAAATATGATCAATCAATCTTGCATGAACCAATAAAACACCATCCAGTGTTGCATAATGAAATACGCTAGAGGGGAATGATATCTTATCAATGGATCAGTGTGGTCTAGGGAGAGTTATTGAACCACAACGGGCCTCCCAGGACTCTGAGGCGGTAATGATCTCTGTTCTCAAACAGACTACTCTCTGGCTCTAATCACAACTGACAGGAGGGTGAAGTTGATACACCTCTAACCTTGCACTACATTGATATTCAAAGAATTATCCAAAAATCAAGGCTTCCTTGGCTGTTTTGTTTTTCTTTCACTTGGAGGGATATTGTTGCATGGAATCCTTGAATCTCCATGAGAAATGTTTGATGAGTAAAGGTATTTGCAAATTGGTCGATGAGTTTATAGAAATATAAATAAATAAAAATCACAACTTTGCAGTATTGAGGAATGACAAGGCTATTCCTCTCAGAGAGTTGGTCACATTTTGTAAAAAAGTGCTAGAATAACCAATAAACTGTTTATGTTAATCAAATTGTGATTTGTTTAATTATTAGTTTGGTTTTGAAATTACAAATTCACATTGGTAGATGAGGTTTAGGAAGGGAGATAGAGCCAGTGGGTGTGAATTCACAAGGGGCCAGCAGATTTAAACAGTTATTGATCCAGGTCACACGTCAAGCCTGCTGGTGTGACCCTTGCTAGGGCTGGAGGTGGGGGTTGGGGTTGAGGGAGAGGAAGGAAAATTGGGAGAAACTAAAACACCATTGTATATCTGATCCAAACTGGACACAACAATGATAGTTTGTGGACTGCTGAGAAATAAAGCCTGTAAGGGTCACTAATGTAAAGGCACATAATCTGTTGCTGTCCAATGCAAACCATGTATCTCCAGATGTTTCTTTACAGCTTTAGAAAATTCTCATACTTCTAAGGCTAAATAAAAATATCCTCATTTTGGTGAGTTTGCATCCAGTGTAGCAGAGAGACAAAATAAGATTTGTGCCATTAAACAGACTCTCACAGAGGCAATCAAAATAATTATATGCTGTACTAATTTTCATAGTTTCCTTGACGCTGATATATTTCACACCACTCACTTTACAAGGAGCAAACATTTAAACGTCTTCTGTTCTTTCCCAGCCCATCTCTGCTTACCTATCTCCCTTTGAACGTCGCTTCTGGACCTTCTTGCCTTTTGGTCTCCTTTCACTGCCCACACAGTGGATGCCACCTGGTCCTGTAACACGCTGCGACTCCAGGCCCTTTGATGACTTTTTGAAGGTAAACTCGACTGCCTCGCCTTCCTTCAAGCTGCGGAAGCCTTCCATGTGCAGCTTGCTCTGAAAGGTGACACAGGAAGAGTGTTCAGCATCCAAATTATTGTTTGGGTGTTTGGGAAACTCCAGTTTTATGGTGACTTAATTCCTAATAGGTACGACAGGCAGAGTCAAACCACAAAGGGATGAATGAATGTTTTTTAATCTTGTTTTCCATCACAGACACACAGTGGGTAATTCTTAGTGGGATATATACTGTCTAGCAATAATTAGATTCTTCAAAACCTGCCATGTTACACAACCAGTGATCAAATCACCTCCACATTTGGCATGTGGATACTTTGACCCTTGAGAACAACCCCCACCTATTCTTCACTGTGTGATACCATCAGAGCCTGATAGCACTTATCAGGTATCTCGTATTTTAAGGTGATCATTTTGTCTCACCTGGTACACAAGCGCGCGCACACACACACACACACACACACACACTCTACAAAGCTTGCTGTTCCCACTCTGCTGATCAGTTTGTACGCACACTGCCCTGCATAAAAGGCACTGCTGCCTTAATGCTGTTTGTCTTTTTGAGTGGTAAATCTGACGAGGATAACCTTCAACCCCCTTCCAGAGGAACAGCATTCCACACTGTTGCCCCCACCCCGCACCACCCCATCCCTCTTCCCACCCACATCACAAAGCTCCACTGACACACTGACCACCACCACTAACCCTAAACTGCAGGATGCAGGGGTTAGTAATACGGTTGGGGGTGGGGTGAGAAGGCAGCATGGCTTCTCTGGGAGGTTGGGGGGTCAGGGAACATTCCTTGGATAGTTGTTTGGCAGAAAGACATACGGTAAATAAAAGATAAAATGTGAGGGAAAGCACAAATGATTGATATCTCCCTTTGATATCAGCTTGAATATGTGATGTTTTTTATGAAAGAAACATGATTTTATTTTGTAGCGTGTTTTACAAACACCAAACTTGGAGAGGCGTTTTAGCTGAAGTAGTCAACAATGGAGCAACAATGGAACTGGAGGTCTCAAATATGAGTAAACAGTAATGTTGGTTAGCTACATATTCACTGAATCTACACTGAACAAAACTATAAACGCAACACTTTTGTTTTTGCCCCCATTCATCATGAGCTGAACTCAACGATCTTACGATGTACACAAAAGGCCTATTTCTCGCAAATATATTCTCAGCAGATTTTGGTCCACTCCTCTTCATTGGCTATGCGAAGTAGCAGTCGGGTCAAGACCCCGATGAGGACAACGAGCATGCAGATGAGCCTCCCTGAGACGGTTCCTGACAGTTTGAGCAGAAATTCTTTGGTTATGCAAAACTGATGCACTGATGTTATAGCAGCTGTCCGGGTGGCTGGTCTCAGACGAGCCACCTCTTGAAGGTGAAGATGCTACATGTGGAGGTCCTGGGCTGGTGTGGATACACGTGTTCTGTGGTTGTGAGGTCGGTGGGATGTACTGCCAAATTCTCTGAAACGCCTTTGAAGACGGCTTTTGGTAGAGAAATGAACATTCAATTCACCAGCAAACAGCTCTGGTGGACATTCCTGCAGTCAGCATGCCAATTGCACACTCCCTAAAAACTTGCAACATCTGTAGCATCTGTGTGATCGACGTGCACATTTTCGAGTGGCCTTTTATTGTGGCCAGCCCAAGGCACACCTGTGTAATACCCATGCTGTCTGATCAGCATCTTGATATGCCACACCTGTGAGGTGGATGGATTATCTCGGCAAAGGAGAAGTGTTCACTAACACAGATTTTGACAGATTTGTGAACAATATTTGCGAGAAATAGGCCTTTTGTGTACATAGAGAAAGTCTTAGATCGTTGAGTTCAGCTCATGATGAATGGGGGCAAAAACAAAAGTGTTGCATGTATAATTTTGTTCAGTGTATGTTTCCCTTAAGTGACCTTTGTGGAGGTTCTTCTTGATCTTAGTGTCTTGCCAGAAACATTTCCGATTCCAGAGAAAAGACAAGGGAGATGAAGGCAGGGAAGGTGTGGTGCGGTTTTGAGAATAAAACCCAGAGATTGGCTAACACAACATGGGAAACCCCTCTCTAAAATTCCCTTGGTGCGACTGTGAGATTAACTTGTCACAACTATAGCAGACTGTTGACATAGAAAAAGATCCATGATGTAGCAGGTTTGTTTTCACAGACATTATCCAGTTTTTTTCTTTCTTTCATTTTTCAGTAAAGTCACATCCATCTGTTAATTAAGAACAACAGTCTGCCAATACCACCAGCAATCTGACTGAGCTTTTTCTTATTGTGAGGGTCCTCTTTAAACCACATCCAACAAAGGGATAATTTTAGACAGATTATCATTTAAAAGATACAAGTGGTAGATCTCCAAGACACAGCATCTAATTAAATCAACCATTAAGGACATTTAATGTTCTGAAAATTGTATTTGGAGTCATTACAAACACCTTCTGCAATTAAAAAACAAACAAACGCACCATCTTCTCTAATCCTGCAACACTGACTCACAGTTGAGCATCTGCTGCAAAGTCCTGATCAGCAGAATAACACGATTGGTGAGACATAATATTTGAGTGACAACATGGACGTCTGCAGAGCCCCAATCCCATCAGGCCTCTCTGGTGACCGTTAGCCCACTTCCTCTCCCATGTGTGGCCTTCCCCACCCCCAGAATGGACCCTCAGCAGCTACATGCCCACATCAGGTTATCCACACACACACATGCGCACGCACTCACGTACCAGTCAGGGTGGGGCCTTCAACTTCAAGGACCTGTTGTTGAGGCATTATAAGTAGGGTGTACTGTAAACTCTGTCCAGAATGTGTCTGGAAGCCAAGTGAGGCAGAGAAAGACATCAGAGCAGTGAGGGACAATAGCAGGACTGCTGCTGAGACAAAGAGGGGCTCGGTCACGGCCGAGGGGTGCTTCATTCGGATGCATGGCTCTATTGTCCACCTGCACAAAGGCCAGTGGACCCTGGGAGTTAATTTTCCTTGACACATGGCCACTAATTTTAGGGCTGAGGCCTTTTACATTGCCATAAGCCCTACACATCCATCATTGGCATACGTATGTCTACCTTTTTCTAGTGAAAGAGAAGGAAGTAAGCCATTGGTTACGCATTTCTTGTGGATAAAGTGAGGGCACAGTGTGAGGTTGGTAGGTCTGCAACTAACGATTATTTCATCATCGATTAATCTAATCGATTAGTTGTTTGGTCCATAAAATATCTGGTGAGAAATGTTTATCACCGTTTCCCTAAGCTTAAGATCATGTCCTCAAATTTCTTGTTTTGTCCACAACCCAAACATATTCTGTTTATTGTCATAGAGGTGGAAAGAAAACAGAAAATATACAGTTAAGAAGCTGGAATCAGAGAAATTTTAAATGACTCAAATTGATTAATTAAATTGGCACTGGACTGGATTCTTTTAAATGGCATATAATGGCAGTTGGGATTATACTTCTAGTAAAACCACCCATCCCTTTCCATCATCTTTTAAATGTCTAACTACTAGAGCACCAAGCTGTAAGTTTCTATCCCCAATTGAACTGATGTTTTGGATTTGCAAAATGATTAGTCAGGTACCAACTTCCTGTGTATAGTCAAACAATATTTCAGTTACAACGGTTGCATGGAACAATGAAATCTCTCTCTATATGCATCATCATATGCAGAAGGCAGGCCACTGAAAACCAGAAGCGAGTAAGAGCTGCTTGAGTCTGCAAACTGACTTCAACCAAGTGCGGAACCTGAAAGTTTTTCAGAGTAAAACATGGGAGATAAACCTACTTATATGGATGTATTTATAGTAAATAAATAGTAAATGCATTTTGGTAGAAAAATCTCTCCACAGCATGAGGCCTTGGATTGTGGGGTGGCATGATATAGACAAGGAAATGTACCTTAAAATAAAACCTGAGACATCCCTTCCTTTTTAAAGCTAGTATAACACAGTGCCACACACACAGAGGGGGATGAGTAGACAGCAAAGAGCCTTTAATCACTTTATGACAGGAACCTTGAGGTGAATGAGCAGCTAGTGGGGACTCCTCTCATTCACATGCTAAGCCTTTATCTTATCACACAGCAATGGAGGCGCTCACTCACACAAGAAATAGGAGGGAAATGCACCCCCACCTCCATACCTCCCACTTCACCAGTTGTATCTAAAAAAGATGAATGAAGATTTTGGTTAAGACAGTTTTCTTTGATCTCTTCAGACTGAGAAAGTAAAGATAAAACCGCAAGTATAGAGTGAAAAAACGTGTCTGAGTAGGCTACTACTAGTAATACTCATTGCAAACTTACATAAATATAGCCTACAGTATGTCAAGTGGTTGTGTTGTATTAAGCCAAGCGAAACAAGTACAGACAAGAAATCAATCAAAATCATGATTATTGCCTGAAATTGTATAGTGTTAAGCATATTTAACCTTAAAAAGAAGTGATCAATAATTTCTGTTTAGATGGTTTCCCTTCACTGTCAATCTATGATCCTAAACTAAAAATAATTTTAAAGGCATTCGTCATCAGATGCGATTAGAAATGGCTAAATCTGACATCCACTCGTCATATTCAAACAAAAACATAAGTGAACAATATGGAGACTTCAAACAGCTTCAGAAGAGGATTAATTAGCTACACGTTTCCTCCTCCTTAAAAAGTAGCCTACTAGTTTTCATGCAGCTTATACAGCACTCACTGTGATTTATAATCATCTTTAAGCATGGATGTCAAGTATTAAAAGTGCGTTAGCTCTAACCACACTCCATCACATTACATCAGTTTCCCACGAGGGAGGCCCCGCAGCTCTCCTTTGGCTGCAACACGTGTTCCCCTGAGGGAGAAACACACGCTGCAAAAAAACAACAACTAATCCATCTAAACCAGTTAAACATATCACACTATCTTAACTTTAATCAAACATAAAACGCATGCTCATGGAGTGTTAGTTCCCTTGTTTTGTTCAACGCACTTTATAATTTTATTCGGGTCTCTTATACTGAGATATTTCCAGTTTCGAATTTACTTACTAAGCTGAAGAAAAAAAAAAAAATTAATTATGCTGCATTGGAAACAGGTGGGATGATCTAATTCGTGCTGGTAAGTAGGCTACATATCTAGGAGATTTTGATGCTTTCGCGGTGTTGAGAGGCATGGGTCCTTTCGCGTTTAGAAGAAACAATCAGTGTTTTTGTACGTAGATCGTATCACTTTCAGCCCGCGAGCAGATAGTAGGCTAAATCCTACCTGATGCACAAACACGTCAAGCGGTTCCTCCAGTGGCACTCCCTCCCGGTTGGTCATGGACAGGAACCCGAAGCCCATGCGGACGTTGAACCATTTACACACTCCGACTCCGTGGAAAGACTGTGTATCCTCCTCGGTACTCGGTCCTTCATCCTCCTCAGTCTTACACACTCCTGCAATGAAAAGGTATACCTACTTACAAAAATAAAAAATAAAATCCGTATATAGCCCTACTGTTGAAAATGTGATTTTTTTTGCATACAGTGTATCCCCCCAAAAGCGCAACACTTCAAGAAGGTTTTTTAAAAAACTTTTCCTTCTCTCGCATTGCTGCATCAATGAAATTAACACACCAGTAACAATCTCAGCCTGTGTTTTGCCTTAATTCCGGATAAAGGTATCACACATTTTACGCTCTTCTTTCTAAACGAGTCAGCCACGAGTGTGCGCAAAATAAGTGCTCTTGGGGGGTTGCATGATGTCAGAATTTCTAAAGAGCGATTAATGCATTGATAGACACACGGATTGCACATCACGTGTGCGAACAATGCCTTAAAATGTCCCGTTACAATCAGATAGACAGCCCATCAGAAGACAACTTGATCGAGAACATTTTAAAAAGCAAAAGGCAACTTATTTTGTTACTCAACCTGGGAATGCTTGGTTAGAAACGGAGCCCATGTCTTCAGTTCTGCCTTGAGTCAAAATTAGCACCCAAGCTACAGTATCCTTTTTTTTCAGCCCTCAAGCTGGGTAATCCTCACAGATTGCCACTTTCATGCAAAATGCTGTGAAAAGCAGAAACTGCGCAGCGAGAGGGAAAGCGGAGAGGGAGGTAAACAAAAGGGGGCTGGTAACCTATTCCCCCTAAACAATGAGGTGGGGGGTGGGGGTCACCGGGCAAAATTTTTGCTGAAGAACCCCCCCCCCCCCCCAAAAACAAAATCTAAAATACAATGAAAGACACCCTAGCCCCTTCAGGAACCATTCAACCACTCCCAGATATTGGCTTACTCCACAAAAGCTCCTAACATACCTTCTGCCATGTTTGTGGGCCCGTTTACTCCCAGCGTACTGCTGCCTGTGTCCTCCTTTGCTTGAAACGCGTTTTCCACTCTCTCTCCTCCAGTGGTCAGCTCTGTTGGTCAATACAAATGACCATTTCTCATCCAACAAACCCCCCACACTCTCGGTCATGTCCACGTGATTCACAATCATACTCCCCAAAGGACATATTACATATTGTGTGATGGAAGGGCCCAAATGCGGGATGTGACCAATCACCTCTAACGAAGAATCCTCACAAAATCTTATGATATATCCATTCAGACTAATATGATACTCGCAGTAAGTTCAGTGACTTCAATCATTTACAATTACGTTAAATAATACTTTCGCATGTAAATATAAGTTTTTTTTATTTGCAGGACTTTGAAATGTGCTTTTATATTTTTCAAAGCCCACTGCCCTATCCAAAAAGGGTTTTAATTATGACATTAAAGGACCTGATGTCCTTAAAATTGGATCACAATTGTTACACAAGATGGGGGTGACAACAGTGAGGAAATAAACCTGAAGTGCCTGTTTTTAAAACATCCAGTTGGACGGGTTTAAGTGAATTTGGTTTAATTTGGGTGTTTTTAATTATGAGTCTATATTTTAATGAGACATTGCTAAGATTTATTGTAGCCTACTCCATGTCATCTCACATTTTGTCTGGTCATGTGTACATTCGTTTCCGTGCGTTCAGTGGGTTTGCTGCTTGCTGTCCTAACATGCCAAAGAAAGGATTTTAATGGCAGGCTAATCCAGATGAAACATTCAGGGGCGAGTGTTTTCTTCCCATGCAGCAGTCAATCTGAGTCAAACAACCGAGGTGGAGAGTCACAATGAAGAAGAAAACGAAAGCGGAGTTGAACTAAACAAACGGACTCGGAGCCAGTTTTTTTTAAACAGCCCACAATATGTGGCATCATGAAAACAAGCCAAGCTGGTCAAACGAATTCACGGATCGATAGTGATTGATCACATCATGTAAAGACGTTGACTCCTGTCTTTGTGGAATGATGGATGAATCAAGTACAGAGGAAACGATCTTTTAAGATTTAAATTCGAAGAGTCCAAAGCCTAAATAACAAATAATAATAATAATAATAATAACTTGAATATTTTACAAGGATGAATCGAAACGAAATAATAAAAACAACAAGGCAGCATAAAAACATAATGTATGCTACATGTGATTGTCAACATAATAGGTCTAAAGAAAAAGTTATACTAAAATATAGTTCATAAAGTTATACTAAAAAGGTAAAAATAAATAAATAAATAATACGTTATGATTATACAAACAAACTTCTAAAGAATAAACCACAAATCTATATGTATGCCTATATATTTGAATTAATAGTTTAGCTTAGATGTGTGTGAGGGAGAAACATTTATTAGGCTTAACATGAATTCATTTCCTTTTATAATAATAAGAATAATAAGAATATATTATTATTATTATTATTAACTATTTTGGATGTTTTGATGGACGGAAGCACCACTCCGCCTCCGTTTATAAAACGCCTGATGGTTTATAGGAAACCTGTCAGTTTCATCACAACTTCCACAACGACCCCTTGTGGCCCTCTATAGGCTGTAGCCTATCTCTGTATGTCCATTTTACTATAACCTACTTCTGACGTTTGAAACTTATTTCGGACGAGTATCTGAAATGGGCCTAGCCTACGCTTTAGGCCTAACTAAAGAGTATGACGAAAGAAATTGCTTGTGTTGTATTGTTGGTGCAATTGGAGATAATATAGACAATATAGGGTAATGGTGATGGAACATCTGCTTTAAATTGGCGCAAAATGTTTTACTGAGCTTTTTAAAATAGACAGTACTAATAGACATTTTATTAAGGCCTACTCCTGTTTGCTTTAATATTATAGTGTCAGAATTTCCTTCTAAAGCTGAATCTTCACGCCACCATATAACAAAATTCAGAAAATAGCCTACTGGGTTGCCAGCATACTAGAAAGCAATGTGCTCTACAATGAGAGGATGAAGTTTCTTGGACAACTATAGGCTATATCAGTTTATGCCTAGCCCGACAAACTGTTTACAGGCTGTCTCCTGTTCTTACTGTACCAGGTGCTCTATTACATCAATTTATCCAGTAGCCCACTTTTTTTAAACTAACATTTTATTTCCTTTAGGCTACCTGAGTGAAAGTAAGCCGCGGGGAGTCCCTTTTGACGACATGTTGCTTTATAATAGCCTAAACCTTCATTTCACATAAAGCCGGTAGCCACACTTCACTCATTAAATTGTACATCCCAACATCTAGACAGTTATGGCGTCATAATTTCCGACACTACTGAAGGAAGCATGGCTACTTCCCCTTGTGTTTTGTAAATGGCCACTAAGTGTCAGTATAACTCTGAAATCACCGTGCGGGGCAAGCCTCGGTCTGACAAACAGACGAGTTTTAAAACAGTTGACGGGTAGCTGTGTCTCCAGCTAAGAGATTTGACTCACAGTGATGAGTCATGGCGATGGCGCTTCTGAAATAATGGCACAATGAATCTTTGTAGCTGATATGCGGACATAGGCATCTATATTCATATGATGCTATTTTCCCATAAACGTTATCTTTCTGTCTGCGCAAGGCTCCGCAGCAATGCACGCACAAATGGACAAAACAGAGATCAGACGGGTCCCGCCTCTTTTGATATCCAAACGGACAGTGTGAAGGAGAAACCAACCAACCACGGAGGCTGGAAAACCCCTCAGGACACCATCACCGCAGAACATCACTCGAGCATCTCGACGCCGGTCATCTGTCCGGTGGATGGATCAGCTTCTGGGCGGGACGCGGCAGCCAGCTGGAGGAGTAATCCCAGAGAGTGACAGTTTGGAGATCAGTAAGTGAAACATCTCGATGGGAACAACATTGAAAACGCCATGTTACAGTATTACGAAATTTCAAGTTGTAAGGGAGACTGAATAAACTCTGTTATTCCAAATGTATGGAGCAATTTGGGAAGTGAGTTTCTCTTCACAGGCAACAATACAAAGCTCGGCAGAATGCAAAACACGAGGCTGCAGAAGAAAGTAAAATATCTGAATGCCAGACAACTGCTTCAGGTAGTCTGCTGCGATTGGACTGCAACCATGTAGCTACGTTTTAAGTTATGAATTCACAAGAATATGCCATTTGCAGATGGACACTTTGAAAAGTAGCACGTAGGTTGTGAGGTGAACTCTCCGTGCGGGGAGAGCAGAGACAGGACAGAGAGAGGTTTATTTGCGCTCCTGGTTCCGTCCACGCTGTTTGCAGCTTCCGCCACTCCAACCAAACATGGTAAGACTACGGAGGAAGGCTTGCATCGCTCTGTTTCTCTTTACGCTGTTCGTCTTTGGGACCATGATGGGGCTAAGGACCCTGAAGCCCAGTGACGGCTTCTCGGATTTGGCTCCGGGCTTGGATATCCTGCCGATGATAGGGGGCAAGATGGACCGGCGCTCCGTGTCCCGTGATGCCACCGCGTCCCCGGGTCAAGCCCGCCCGGCTGGCAGCAACACCAAAGCAATTTTGTCCAACTCCGGCCCACAGGGGACCATATTTTACGATGTTCACATATTTTACTACATCTGGTACGGCAACCCACACATGGACGGCAAATACATTCATTGGGACCACATCCTGGTCCCACACTGGGACCCCAAAATCGCGTCCAGCTACCCGAGAGGGAGACACATCCCGCCCGAGGACATCGGCTCCAGTTTCTACCCCGAACTCAATCCGTACAGCTCGAGGGACCCGGACGTGTTGGAGTCCCACATGGAGCAGATCGGAGCATCTGCAGCAGGTACAGTTCAATGATACAACGGGGAACCCTTGATTTTTTAGAAGAGAGATAGAAAAAAAGAGCTGTGCTGTTTTAGTGCTGAGCATCTGCAAGGAAATCTGGCCTCAGTAAGCTCAAAGTTTCACAGCTTTGCTTGAGGGGCACAAAATATTTTCAGCACCTCACATTCACTGGACAGCTCCCCACACGCTCAGCTCAAAGTCTCCGAATATCTGCTGCTGCGCATTTTCCTGCAGCACAGAGAGCGAAACTTATGACTTTAAAAGCTACAGTGATCAAGAGATAAACTTCTTAAGTCTACATTATGAGTAGAATACCTTCCTGCATCACACTTTAAATTGATTCAGTACTTATTAGTTAGTTTAATGTGTTTTTTCAACACACCCATGTCCCTTAGGACTTAAGTTGAAATCAATATCAAGCTATACATAGACCTATTTTTAATAATAATAATAATAATAATAATATGGAAAAACCCGAATTTAAAATGATCAATGTGATGTTTAATGCAATAGACTGTTTCACTTATATGCTTTTCAAGCACAGTCAAATGGTAATATTTTTGTAACTTAATTTAATCAGGTAGTCTCTTTGAGCTCTAGTTCTCCTTTTCATGAGACCACCTGTGAACAAAACATTTACAGTCAGACAACCAGCATTCAAGAAACCCATCCAAAGCGACAAATAGATTTAATAAAAATGATGGCAAAAGTCATAAAATGCATCTGATGATAAGTCTTAAAATCTCCAATCTTCGTCTGAGTTTAAAATGTGTGTAATCTTCTAAGGTTACGTTGGAGTGTGTGCTGCAGTTAAAAGGTTTAAGTAAAAGAAGAGATTCACATTATTAAATTATCACCCAGCTCTAATGTCCTTTATGTCTATTCTGAGAACTTCTGGCGTAGACCAGTTTTTGGTCATTTCATTAAATATTAAAAGGATGTTGTCTTTTTAAAAACTTGTATGGCTTCTCTAAAAGACAGCAGAGTCCTGTCGCCTGGTATTGAGTAACAGCCCTGAATGTCCAGCCATCAGCAGGCTGCACATGATAGGCCCTGATGTTACTCTTCTGTGGGTTATTGTACACCATCCAGAATGATGACCAGACCATCCATCCCTTTTGAAACCTCAGAGCCTTTACAGATGGATGATGGGAGTGCCGTCTCACAATGCTTAGTTAAAAACAGTCCATTTAATTAGACACCACAGCCAGCCAAACTCTAAATAGTTCCAACTGACTTGATGACTGATTACCCACCACTTCACAGAGGTCCATAAATAAAGTGACAAGCCGCAGCCATATTCTTAATACTCACAGATATAGCTGGGTATTGTAATCTAATAGTCCCTACAGGTCTACAGCAAGCAGACACAAGTTTAATGAATTAGCTTTGAGTGCATGTCCGATGTGCCAGATCCTCTCTGATGCCAGACACCATTGTGGCTGATATGAAGCTATTTCTCCGCCAACATCACAGAATGAGGAAGCATTTTCTCTACTGGAATTTACAAGCTGTCAGACACTCGAGATGTGCAGATAGATTGCCACTAGAACAAGACATACTAAATAGTCCAAAGATGATGGGTGCATATTCACCAATCAAGTGCAGTTTATTGATGATGGGCAGGTACACATTCAAATAAAAAGAGCCAACTATCCTCAATACAGACATGGATGGATAACTGAACAGATCTACCGGGCACAGGCCCAAGAGATGCAAATGACCAAAAAGAAACACAAATCACCACAAAGTGATGCAAAATAACCACAATGAGACGTTAATTCACCAAAAATGACAGACAACCACAAAGAGGTGCATTTTGCTCTTTTATGGTGTCTTGCTCCTATTTTCTATTTGGGAGGGGTCAGTGGCTTTTTTAGATATCTCTGCCCAAGGACCCATTGTCTTATAATCCGTCATGCATACATCATCTTGCCACAAACCATACCAGGATCTGAGTCCTGTAAAATATGTGCTGTAATTACCCTAATGGATGACCAGGGCAGAAATCTTACAGCGTCTTCAATAAAAGGGCAACTGTGTTCTTTCAATGCTCTCAGATGGGTAAAACTGTGTGAAGGGCTGCGTGAAAATGTCAGCGTTGATTAATGAAAGCAAAGGTTTCTGAGCACCCATTTCTCCCCACAGGATTGTCAGCGTTTCTTACAATCAGCATAAAATCCATACATCATTTCAACAATGCATAAGATTTTAGATGTTTATATAGATTTTGGACATAGGTTCTCAGCAGTAAATGTCTCTGAGGTACTGACCAGTGTCTTTGGTCCGGGATGGACGATGAGACTCATGACTTTCTGTGTGTCTCCAGGGGTTCTGGTCCTGTCCTGGTATCCTCCTGGTATGGCTGACGACAATGGGGAACCCACAGAGGATTTGGTACCTGCCATACTGGATGCTGCATATAGGCACAACCTCAAGGTAAAAGGCATCAGCATCACACAAAGTCAGGAAAGAGTCCAAGGCTCTAATAAGAGTAATGAATCAAATCTATTCAGCTCAATTTTGTACTGCATGCTGTAAGTTGTTGCAGGAAAATGAATGTTGACTGTTCAATGATTTGTCCATTTTAATTCAGCAGCTGTTGATGGAAGAGTTGGATTTCCACCAATAATGCTTTGCAGTGGGTGTTTAAAACTTTTTATTGTCTCTATTTTTATTTATCTAACCGTTAATTCCCACTGAGCCAGCCTGTTTTGCAAGGAAGACCTGGCCAAGACGACAGCATAAAAAGGTGCAGACAAAACAATAGAACATCAGTCAACAGATAAAACAATACCAAAACACACAATAATACTAAAAGGAGGCTAAGAACAGAGGCAGTTAAGAAGTTTACAATTGTCTTATTTTGCGAGACATACCAGATTTATCAATTTAATTTTGTTTAGCAGACTGTTGCAAGTGGCTGGAGCAGAAAATCTGGTAGAGATGATCAACAGCTACACCACACCTTATTGTCTGCATAGTAATGAGAATTAGTTTCATTAACGCTAAACATCTACATTATTTATGTAAGGAGAAAATAAAAGCAAGCCTAGCACAGAACCTTGAGGCACAATTACAGAAAGGCAACAACTGACATAGACAATGTGCTGTATAGTGGTATTAAAGTAGGCTAATTGTGTAAAACCCAGCTTGTTGAACTCAAATGTCAGTGTCTGAAGTGATGATGCCCATTAGTTTATTTCTGAATGGCTGCCAGAATATAAAAGAAGCAGAGGTGCTATTTGTAAATATGTCTCTCCCTCCAACAGTGACACAGGAGCTAGCTAATTAAGCTAAAGCTTAATTGATGCTTCACAGATGTGAGCAGAGAGATTGACACTGCTCAGGACAGTAATCTCAAAGCAGCTACTGTGCTGTGGTGAGTTACACAGAAGTGGCAGTTTCTTACTTGTTCCGCTGCCTCCTGTAAAGCTGTCTGTGCTACTTGGGGAGTTGGATGTTTGAAGCATTAAAGCATTAGAGCAAAAGCAGGTCAAAGAGCTACTACTGGATCTGTTGTTCAGTGAGCCCTGAATGGGGGGGGGGGGGGGGCGGACACCAATTGCCAATTAGGTTGGAAAATAGGAATAGGAAATATCTGCCGTCCATGTTGGTCCTTCCACTGACTGTCACCGTATCGAAGGCTTATTAAACTTTTACAGGGAACGCTTGCTAGTAATGCGATACAATACATGTGAGACGCTCTCCAGATAAAGACAGAGAGGAAGGGTAAAGAAAGATAAGAGACTGTGACAGTGTCTTTCATGGCGTAGCTGTCAGTTTTTGATTAACAAAGTGACACAGTGATCAGAGTTTGAGGTGTTTTTTGTCAGACTTCCTTTGAGTATAAGAGGGATGCATCACGTGATCATATGTTTATGTGCATGTTAGAAGCTGCTCAGAAGCCAAAGTCAGCCTTCTTTCTGGATGAATTTGAAATGACATATAAGAGAGACAGGAAAGAGTTTTCCTCTGTCAAAGCATATGCCATTAATAAAACACCAGCACCATTTACACTACATGTTTAAGAAAAAACACCCAGCTGACATGCTAGGGGCCCAAGAACCAGATATAAGCATTAGCATTACTGTAAGGTTTTGTTTGTTACTATGATTTATAGAGCTGAAACTGAATGATCTCTGTTAGGGTAAGACAAGAATGCATGGATCAGACATGCAATACTGAGCTGATGCGGTCTTACACATAATGCTGTCAGGAGAGAAGCTAATAGATCGACTTTAATGCCATGCTCTATTGTCATCAGGGACACGGCAAGCATGACATTTTCGTAAAAAGCATGAAGGAAGTGTGTGTGGAAAAAAACGACCATGACATGCTTTCTCCAGATCAACTGAACATTTCAGTATCTCATTAAAACAAGAAGGAAGTGCTTATCTTTGTGTCTCATGAAAGCACTTAGAGGATCACAATCAGGGAACAGAGCAGAGACTAAAATTATTCTGTGTGCAGCAGCATGTTGAGGAGCCTCTTCCACTTTTCCTTGTTTTTGATGAAATCCTCCCAGTCCCTCTGCACAGAAGGAAATTTATCTTTGGAGTGCTTCTTCTTGCATAATTTTAGCAAAATGCTGACAAGGTGAAGAACATTGGTTCTGATAATTTTGAGCTATAATGCACATTTCAATGCACGTTTTCAAAATAAAATCTTTGCTCTTTTAGACAGAAAGTGTGTGTGTGTGTGTGTGTTGGGGGGGGGGGGGGGGGGGCGAGGAGGGCGAGGAGGACAGATGGTCCCACAGGAGTAGTGGCAATAGCCAAAATGTATGAGATCAGGATTAGGGAAACACAAATATCTGCAATCTGCTTTTAGTAGCAAAGAGACTACCATCCAGCCTGAGAAATGCTTGTGACATTGGCAGTTTTGTTTGAAACATCAGGCCCTTGGAGAGTCTGTATGATTACACAATGATACAGAAATAAGACCAGAACAAACCAGAAAGAATTATCTCTTTAGCATGTCAATAAAACAATTTAAATGTTTATGCCATGATAGAGGGATGGGATACCTGTCTATATGCACCTTGTTTCCCTAATTGGGGATGAGGATTACAGTGAGCTGGGCTCTCTTCCTCACTAACTGCTTGACAGATCAATCTAAGACAGCATGTGAATGACTTTACAGTGGTTTTATGTAGCTCTGTGGGGCATTAACCTTTCCAAGATTCATGGCCGAATCAAGCTATTAGGGGGGTGTGGGCAAAAATTTGCTCTTTGTTGTCAGTTGGATGTCAGTTGCTCTTGGTTGTCACACACCACCTTCTATGAGCTAGCTCTGCTAGCTAGTACAACCTGCAAGTTATGAATATGCCCATTAAAAATATGTTAATGTTTAACAGGATGAGATGAGAGAAGGATTTTGCTTGCTGTTAACTGAACAATTAACACAGGGAGACAGAATTAGAACCTGAAAAATGTTTCAATACAGAGCCCCTCTTCAAATGACTGCAGTTACATTTTGCCTGGTTGATAGCCTTGCCAAGATAAAAACACACTGGCCCCTCTTTGGGTAATGCTGCACAGGAAAGGAATGTACTTTATTATATAAGTTGAGCTGTATTTCAACAGCACCCACACACAGCTCGTGTATCTAGTATTTTGTACGGCAGAGTTGGAGAGCAGATCACATGGAGCCTCCACAGAAGTGCTGCCCCTCGACCTCAGCTTGAAGTGGAGCTGAAATAGTTCTTCCGCCCAGGGGAGGGTGGGGGCCATTTGGTGGTGGTGGGGGGGGGGTTGGTAGCAGGGTGCAGAAGGGAGGGAGGGCAAGCGTGTATTGTGGTTCCCATGACTCAGTTTGCCTCTCTGAACAATCTGCACCCTGAGGGGCTGTAAAGGTTCTATTCAGTAAGTAGGCCATGTAGCTGCATGTACACAGGGGAATAGGGCCCTGGGGTGCCTTATGATGGCATAAACCACAATTTCTTGTTTGAAGATGCACGGAGTAGCTAAATTTTTACATTGACCCTTATGTGACCCTTCATTATTATGTGTGTGTCCTCTGAATTTGACCACTGAATCTGATGCTCTCGCTTACAAAAATGTGCAGAGATTTGTAATAACAACATAAGGGTATGTGTCTCTGGCAGAAAAGCTCTGACAGAGCTCTGGGAGATGAGAGAGGAAAAACGCTATATGGACAGGAGTCCTAATGCTACTGTTTCAAAATCAAAGAATACATGTATTAATCAGAACACTCGCATAAGAACATAGCACTTGCAGAGCGCATGCAGAAACGGCCGTTTGGCTTGCAGCTCTGTCTCTCTCAGCGCTGTCCATAGTTCTGAAACAACAGCTAAGCAATAGTCACTTGTATCGCAGCCAACAAATTGACATAGCCTCTGGGAGGGAACATCAGAATCATCTAATATGACTTCAATCCAAACATGATGCGAACAAGTTCGCCCAAATATTGGCAGGGCATGTCCCTACCGTCCATGTGCAAACCTATGCCCTTGTCTGGGATTTTATCTTTGTGTTGGCTCATATCCCTCTCTTAGTGATTTCTGCATGACATGGCACTAAATTCCACTCTGCTCAGCATAAATCATGCTGGGGTTTTTCCAGGCTCATGCTGTCAATGTTTATGAGGTATTAAAATGCGTTGCCTCTGTCACATTTACTTCTAAATTACCACAGAGTAATAGGCTAAGTGTGTCTGGAAAATGAGCTGAGTTTTCTACTGGCCTGCGCTCGGCTTCAGTGAACAGGAGATCATAACAGCCCCCCCCCCCCCACACACCTCCTTGTGGATGATAATTATGTGGCTTCATATCCTCTAACTCCTCACAGTTTTTCAAAACAAGTTCATATTTGATCTCACTTTACTGGGCTGTTACTTTATAAGACGTTCAGAGTTATGGCTTCAGAAACACTGAAACAATGATTTACTCAGATGGCCAACATATTTTGCCAGCAAAGTGCATCTCCATTAGTGGTCCTGTTTTTTTCTTGCCTCCAGCTGACAGTTTATCTATGGCTATTTGCAGTATAAAACAATTTGTTAGTCTTTAGCCTATTCCAAACATCACTTTAATCCATTAATACACTTAGGGTCAAAGTCATAGTGACACACTCACAGCAATACAGCTTCCCTATAGTAAACATTTTAACAGGAACACCATCAACGAAATTAAATGCGGTGAAGAAAAATGGAAATGAAATCTTTTTTATCATTGTGAAGTTCTTGTTCTAGATAGTGATATATCTTTAATCTTGCTAATTCTGTCAGTGATGCTGCTTTTTAGCCATGCTAATGCTGTGGATCTAGGGATGGCAATGTCATTCTGCTGGTTGATCACTTTGGTACCGGCTATAAAATGGATTGCCATGATATTTTGCATAGACAGTCATGCTACACCCACAGGAAAAATCCCTCTCTGCAACAATTCTATGTCCCCCTCAGGATGAATCGTAATAACTCTGCTGATCACTTAAGATTTCTTCTGTCACCACCATCAGGTCCAAATCTTGATTTGTCTTGATTTGATTTGGGTTGTGGCCTGCTTAATATTGGCATGTTAGCATGTTGATGTTAGCATTTAGCTCAAAGCCTCACAGATTATCGCTGAGTCTTAGTCTTCTTCAAGCGAAATACTGGGCTAAAATACAAACTTTCATTAGTTTTTATCACTCATAAGGAATCCTACAACATAGGGCATGTCAGCATTCTGTATCTCACTCGATGACATCTTAATCCATTTAGTTGCTGCTGACCTCCATCCTCTTAAAAGGCCCTTTCCTTTTTCCTTAACATTCTTTCCCTTCGGTGTCCACACAGTGTTTCACTTGTATCATACATTATTCAAAGTTGCTGAATTCTCTTGCTGTGCCTTTAAAATATTCAACTTGAGCAGTTTTTGTGTCACTTCAGGTCCCTTGTTCCTCTGCTGCTTTTGTTCATCAATTGCAAATACCCTTTTCAAACAGGGCCATTAACTGAGTGATACTAAAGCCTCCAGATGGGCACCACAGGGTGGAAAATCATCTCCTACAATGTGACAGAATCTGTCACGAAAATGAAAGTGTGAAAACACTTTACAGTCACATTCTGTCCAAACGGATCTGCTTGAATGGCTAACTGTGGTATGCTGTACTGGTGGCCAAAGTCAGTGTTATACTCTTTTATTTATAGGCTTTTAGAAAACCTGTAAACAAGTAAAGTCACCTGTAATGTGTCTTTCTGCATGTTTTCCTAGGTTGCATTTCACATCCAACCATACAGGGGGCGAAACGACCAGAGTGTGCATGAAAACATCAAGTACATCATTGACAGGTAGGCACTCATTTGGCTGCACTTCTCCATCACTGACTCAAATTAAATAGAAAACCTTTAAGATTTCATGGACAGTTGAAAGAGCAGTAGTTACAAAAATTGTAATACTTTTAGAAAGCATTTCCGAAGGCCAGTTTCATGACTCATGAATTAGTTTTTGAAGCAAAGGGTTATTTTTCCATCCTTTTAGGTTTGATTCTCTCTGAAAAGGATCACTTGTCAAGTATATACAAACTCGACAGCCCAACCCCCCAGTTGCAAATGGCTTGTTAAAGAATTTAAGTGCCATGAGGTCAAAATATACACATCACAAGAAATGTCAGAGATTGTCAAGAAAATTACTGAGCAGATTTGTGCGCCCCAGAGGACAGACAATTTCCATTTTCAGCATGAGCTTTCTTGTGTTTTGCTCATGTCCCACAGTCACCTTGAAACTCAAGAAATCTAATAATCTAACAGGCAGATTGGAGTGACACTTACTGATCACATTAAAGCTCCTTAGGGGACAAAACCCTATGAATTTTAATGACCCCCATGTTGTTTTATGTATCCGTAGACTGAAGAGAAACATTTTTTTTTTTACATTTTTTGCCACACTACTTTGTTGTCAAGCCTTGCAAAATCATCAGTTTGCTGCTGCGTGATACAAGACCATAGCAGCCTCTTGATTTAATCAACTAATCCTTAATAAACTAATTGTTTCAGCACTGGTCTACTATGTTATTATTTTACTGTATTTTTGTCTTTAAAGGTACGGTGACCACGGAGCCTTCTACAAGTTTACATCCAGCACTGGAAAGAGCCTTCCTCTATTCTACATCTACGACTCCTACCTAACTTCACCAGAGTCCTGGTCTGAATTTTTGACTCCCACTGGCTCCCACAGTGTGCGCGGCTCAGCCTATGACTCCATCTTCATTGCCTTGATTGTGGAGGAGCGCCACAAACACGACATCCTGGCAAGTGGCTTTGACGGCATGTACACTTATTTTGCTTCCAATGGTTTCTCCTTCGGCTCTTCTCACCAGAACTGGAAAGCCATCAAAGCTTTTTGTGACGGCAACAATCTCCTCTTCATCCCCAGCGTTGGACCTGGTTATATTGACACCAGCATCCGACCGTGGAACAACCACAACATGCGTAACAGGGTGAACGGTCGCTACTATGAGACGGCCCTGCAGGCGGCGCTGAATGTGAGGCCAGAGATTGTCACCATCACATCTTTTAATGAATGGCACGAGGGGACACAGATAGAGAAGGCTGTGCCTAAAAAAACAGTGACCCGTGTGTACTTGGACTATCAGCCACATGGACCAGATCACTACCTGGAGTTGACCCGCCGCTGGGCGGAGCAGTTTAACAAAGAGAAGGAGCAGTGGCTGATGTGAGCTTTCATCAAACTGACTTGAATCAGCATGCTCTACGGAAGCGTGTGTACACATGAAAGAGGACACAAGAGAGCAAATCTAGAGATTGAGTGCATCAGGACATGCTTTTACCTTTTAATTGACCGGATCTGAGTTTCTGCAAGCGTGCGTGCGTGTATTTGTGCACACATCCTGATCTGAAAGAATCTAACAGAATGAGACACTAATGTTGATCTTCCCTGTACCCCGGTTTAGAGTTTGTCAAAATGGTGATGCCATGGAGTTTTAAAAGCAACAAGAAAGGGTTAAGCATGCAAGTGACGAGCTTTTATTGCAGAAAGACGAAAAGATTGATACCACTTTTACATCTGTACATTATATATGAAGCCGCAGCCAGCTTCTTATTTAATGTTAGCTTAAGAAGTTATGGTTTTACGAGGGGCTATATGGAATATTTGTTGGCCAGGTTAAAGGACGTTCTGTGATCTCCGCTGGTTGCTGGCAACCTTATTGTTACAATATTCTTAACTGAATCACCACAAGAAAGTGAAGTATATTTCCCAGTATGTCAGACTATTGCTTTTAGGAGTTTTATTTCAAATCATACTAAAATATTTCAGTAGATTCATATGATTTCAAATGTTCCTAATTCTGACAAAGAAGCTTCACAAGTTTAAATCCTCTTTAAGAAACTAAAAAGTATATTAGTTGGTATGTAAAAATAAAACACCCTTATGTATTTATAGATTTATAGCATGCAGATTATCACTGCTCCTCTCCACTGTATTAACCAACAAAGATGCGCATTGTCCAAGTATGTCAATTTATTTGGCAGGCAAAGCAAGTCAGACAGGCCGTTTGAAGAGCAGTTACACTAAACTTGGCCATAAGGTTGTAAATGGAAGTCAGAATTGTGCTTAAGTTTTCCTAATATTCACAGACCTATGTGATAATCAGATATTTTTGTGTAATTCCCTTTATGGAAAGAAGCCATGTTCATTGTGTGCACACATTACCTTCTTTCACTAAGTGAAAACAAGAGAATCAAAGGTTGAAAGTGTTAAGGCTCATTGTTTTGATGTGGTTATATGAATAAAAAGGATTGACTGAGGCACTTTGCTAAGTGGATTCACGTGATTTATTTTCGATAAAATCTTCCTGTCTACTAACATAAAAAGGTACTTTTAGAAAGGCAATTTTGAGATCTTTCATTAGATTTTGGCTGTGAAGGACACTTTTTTTCAACACTTACAATCTCATTCTTGCTTTTACACTTCATAAAGAATCAATCGAGTAAAGTCCAGACACTTACAAATACAGAGACCTATGTCTCATATCTTCTTGGCATGAATGAATAAGACTGATACTGGAAAAAACTTTATTTTGGCAATGCCCAACGTTGTACCATCCATCAGGCAATGAAAGTTTGAAAAATACTGCAGTTATTAACAGGGTAGATGAATTTCATACCGTACGCCCACATGGTCCACGTGCTAACCAACCCGACCAAAATGTAATGTAGTAATGAGTAACTAACTGTAGCAGGTGAACAATTGTAGTGCAAGCACACTTAAACTTACTTACTTACACTTAAACTTACATGGGGATAAAATAAATACAGGGGATTCTTAATTTAATAAAAAAACTCAACATTTGATGTATAGTCTCCTCCCATCCCCTATGTTATCACAAATAATTATTAAGGGCATATAATAGGTGCCTACTATACCTCTAACATTAAAGTAACCACTATAAAAATATTAAGTCTGAATTAATATTAAAAATAGAAATCATGGTCGAGTTACTCAAGTCCATAAAGCCGCCACCAGAACAATATCAGCTAACGCTTGAGTTGTTCCTGAGTTCTAGTCTTGCCGGGGGAAAGACCGATTCTTCCAAAAGGATTCATCTTTTCTGAGGAAGTCCCAAGTGAATGCTGGTTGTGCGTCTCAGCATGTGTTGTAGTGTTTGGAGAGGTCATGCTTCCCCCAAATCCTCAGACAGCCCATACTTGTGCTCCAGCACATCAACTGTAGAGGAAAGGGCACTGAAAACAGAATTACAGTCATTTGTTGTTTAATGTACGAGTCTCCATTAGAGTGAACATGGGAGGTTGGGGGGCGGGGGTGGCACTGAAGTGAACTGTAACCATGTTTTAGCCCAAACATTTATGAAAAATACCCCTTGATTACTTTCTTTGGTCAGAGTATTTACTCTATTGTATTCTGTCTGCACATGCTTCACTACATTTTGTTTACTAGGTTTCAGTAGATTCCTAATCATAGCAGGTGCTGTGGGAGGCTCATCCTCCCAGTGGTGGAGTACAGTGTGATGACACTGCTGTTTGAGTGGAAAGAGCAGAAGTAAATCAAAAACACTGGCAGGTGCTGTTGACACAGGTGGATCTTTCAAAGAAATTAACCTGTGCTTGCTTTGGTGCATATAGTCCCTTCATCCTGAGTTGTGTAGTGAACATAAGACCTGCAGGTACGCTCACATTACACTTCAGTCTCAGTCACTTCATTTTAAGCCTGTACAACTGCCAAATTTAAGAATTTTTTTCTTGCTTTTTTTTTGCCATCTGGGTCAGAGTTATTTAAAAATATCAACATACTTTGATATTTTTACATACAACTTCATACTAATAGGAGAAAATACAATATGTGAGATGGCAGTTGTCAATCAAATTGTGACATTGTGACCAATTAAACTTCACAAAGAGACATCAAATTATTTACCCCCACTATTTAATGCTTTTTTTGTGTTCCGAGATTTTTCGGAAGCCATTTCAGCACCATCCACACTTTTTTTTTTTATCTGTAAGCATTCTCCATTTCCTCTGGGCATTGCACTGTGGGAGAATATCAACAGCACTATCACAAACTGGTCGTATTCAGTATGCTTTGAGTATAATTTATTTTATTACTTTTCCACTGTGAACACACTAGATACTAAAACCCTGCTTAGAATCAGCATGTATTATTTGGCAGAGGGAAGATTACGAAACTGTAGCATCAGCCTCATACACTATTTACAGATTGCTGATCAATATTTATATACTGGCTGACCATAAATAAATTTGTGGATATTATTAGTTGGTATGACTTCCTTTTGGGCAGAAGAAATTGGCACATGTAACTGCAGAAAGTGAAAGCTCATTTGGGTGCCAGTAACAACACAAACTCACCAGCCGGGTCTGATGATCCGGTATTTGCCGAGTACTGATAGGTCAACCACGGTTGATCCGAGGCGGCTCTGGTCTCCTATTGGTCCGCCATCCACCACCACTGCCAGCTTGGGCCAGAGCTCCTCAAACTCCTTCAAAGGAAAAACACAGCAGAGTTAACGTTTAAATAGCAATTTTGTTTACTCCAACCTGAATTAAGATGCCGGGAAAAAAACTGAAAGAAATTTTAAAAATCTAATGAATGTGAGACTCCTGATTGTACTTTTCCCACACTGTTTCACTTACATGTACGGCCACGGTGCTGGTGTGTGAGCTGATGTTGGCGCTGGTGAGTGCGAGTGGTTCCGCACACATCTGGCAAAGGCGTCTCATAAAGGCATGGTCTGGGATACGAACGCCTACAAGCTGAGGAGCACATGGACTTGTAAACAGATGATTGACCCATTTGTTTGATACGTTATTTTCTGTACGGACTTACCGAAGTAAAGGGGTTGAGATCTGTGTTCAGTACTTCAGATCTTTCAAACACCAGAGTGACGGGACCAGGCAGTAGGTCACCTAACAGCGCTTTCGTCACCGTCACCTTACAGTACCTGTCCATAGGGACAAAAACAAGCCGTGTTTATGCTGGGCAGTGGTACATTAAGTCATTATATGAAAAACACAGTTTAGATAGCGTTGCACAGTTTGACATTGTAATCTTGTGAAGTTCTATATTTAATCCAGGATGTTGTCATTTGGTAGCCTGCCTCATCTCCACTGCATTAATTTGTGATTTACTTAGAAATGCCTTCATTTAAAAACATATTTTCCTAACCAATGAATTAATGAATACTGGGGTATTTCTGTGACAGCAGGTGTGCCCGTCGCTCAAAATGTAAAATGTGTCTTGTTGGTGTGGAGATGGTATCCCTGCCTCTTCTGCATGTGACTCTTCTGTGCACGACTAATATATTTGCGCAGTATTGTAGGTCCACAGAGAAATCATCGCACTACTGAGAGATGTCAGAGATACCACCTTCTCATGTTCACTAGTAAAACAGCCTCGTATGTACACTTACTTATAAATATCCTGAGTTTCTCCTACACAGATGGCCAGTGGTTTCTGTCCATTGCGTCGTTTGATGTTGTACATTTTTCTGACGGCTTCAGAGTTCTGGGCCAGACAGGCCAGGCCGTAGATGGTGTCTGTGGGGACAGCAACCACATGACCCTCCTTCAGAGCCTTCACCGTGCAACTCAGGATTTCAGCACCATCTGCAGTTCAAAAACAAGGAGCGTCAATGACGCATCATCCACTGCATGATAACAAAACATTGAGGGTAAAACATATACAGGCTGCTTTAATCAGGTCAGTTGTATATGTTAAATGGATTTTGGGGTAGTGAAGGGCTGAAAGAGAGAAACTAGCAGATGAGGACAGTAACACATGGCATGTATTGCTCAATAACTGCACAAAATGGGCACTCCACTGGTTTTACATGTGAACATTTAAATTTAACCAGTGAAAACAGTTGTCTTCAGTGGCTCTTGTCAAAAATGTGGGTGTGCGAGACATGTGCAGTGTCTAACTATTGAGTTGCATTATGGGAAGTGTAGCATTCAGATATTTTGGAGCCTAACCAATACAAGGGATAAAAAGTAAGGATTTTTAAAAGTCTGCTTCTTGTGAGTCCCCTAAATGTATTCTGATTATCATTTGAATTCTCATTTAAGTAAAGCACAAGTACATCAAAGCAATACTTACTGTGTTACTTCATACATCTGTACTGTCTATTCAACTACACTTATCTAATCGCTGTGTTTAGTCAATGAGTTCTTTGCAGAATAAAAATTTGCAGGCAAAACATATGATAAAGTCATAAATATGATAAATAGCTATAGTATCCATTACCCAGCTGTCAGTAGGAGAAGATGTATTCAGATCCTTTACAAAAGTAAAAGGTCCTGCATTTAAAACCATACTTAAGTGGTTTGGTTTTCACTGGACCAGAAGGGTATTAGAATTGTAATCTTAAAAAAGGTAAGTACTAAGACAAATGTAATGGAGTAAAACTTACAATATTTGCCACTAATGTGTACTGGAATAGATGTATAAAGTTGCATAAAATGGAATCACTCAGGTAAAGTACTAGCACCTTGAATTTTTACTCAAGTAAATTCCTTGAGTAAATGTACTTAGTTACTTTCCACCACTGCTAACTGTAGTACTTTAAGTAGTTACATTAACATTATCACACACATATATGCATCAGTGATGTAACACTCTAGAAGGGGCCATTCTTCATATTGAGTCGCT
This sequence comes from Micropterus salmoides, assembly GCF_014851395.1. Lineage (NCBI taxonomy): Eukaryota > Metazoa > Chordata > Actinopteri > Centrarchiformes > Centrarchidae > Micropterus > Micropterus salmoides. The sequence continues at coordinate 11,846 of NW_024041840.1, read as the reverse complement.
TTAATGACAGATCATAGTTCATCAAGTCCTCACATCTAATATTTAAGCACATTTGCTGTTAATCTGTCCATACTTTTATGTAAGTAACAGTTACTTTTCAAAGTAGTACATTGAAAAGTTGTCTTTTACATAAATTTTAATTAAAAAAAAACAACATTTTACATCCTTTATTCCTTATTTTATTGAAGCACAGAAATAGCATGCTACTCCCAAAGCACCATCGAAAGGAAGGACTAACTGTGTGTCACCTGATGACATTATAAATAAATCTTTGATGCCCTGATGTCCAGTTTGTTCAGACAGCTGCCTGTTTATAAAGTATATTAACTTTACTGTCCAAAGACATAAGTTCTGTATAGGTGTGGAGTCTGCCTTCAAATCAAACTGGGGACAGGTTCATGTCATACATGGCAGGAAAATCAGGAACCTGATGAAACACACTGCGGCGGTGAATCTTTCTGCAATACCCGAAATCTATCAATGCCATTTACCTATTTCCAAAACCTATAGTCTATAGGAACCCACGTGCACTTTTGCTGTGAATGATGACAGAGCTAACCTGTTTGGCCCTCCGACGGTCCATTGGAGGTCGGCGGCAACAAACGCAGCACTTTGGTCTTCAGCTCTTTACACATTTCTCCTCCGAGTCGACGAGCTTCGGCCGAACTGTGAGCTCCTCTGGATTTTAATAATTCAACCGCGATGTTACAAACAGACCTCATACAAACAGATCTACAGCCACGGATGTGTCATTTTACAGCCGGGGAGCATGTTGTCGCTTGACGAAATTACAGAAGTCTTCCGGGTTACACCCCCCAAACATGACGCAAACTTTCTTAAACGGCCAGCAGCACAAGTTAAAAAAAAGTCAATAACCAAGTTTGGACTTTGAAGCATTCATTATGTGATGTCTGTTTAAGTGAATCAAGTGATGCTGTGATTCTAATCGCTCTTTTGTGGAGCGTACATGGAGTTCTCGTTAAACTGTTGTTTTTGAAACGATTTCTCTACATATATTCGTTGGGACATTTCTGTGCTGTTTGGTTTTATATGATGTCTGTAGTTCATAACAAAAGCGGTAGCCTATATAACGTTAGACAAGAGTTCCAATATTAGTTCGTTGTTCGTTCATAACAGAACCCCTGTTAAAAAATGTCAAAATTGCATTCAAACGATCCATAACTATACCAACCTTATTTAAAACGCTTAATATATTAAAAGAGATCATTGTTTACGTTATCGGCTTATCTTTTCTTTTTTACTTAGCCTTTTATTTTTGGAAATATATATCTGGGATTTTCTCTTACTCTCCAACAGACATTGCGCACACTGACGCTTAATTAATTTATACATTTAGCCAACCAGCTCTCCTCATTTCTCATTAATTAAGAAAATGTCAGTCACCTGTGACCACTGCTTAAAAGCGCAGAAAGCACGCATAATATGTAAATGCAGCGTGACAGGCCAACTATGTCTACGGCCATGGCCTCGGACCCAGGTAACAAAACACGCAGCTTTTCAGTTTATTTGTCTCTCCATTTCTTCTAATGTGTCTGTAAAACTGGTAAAGCTTGTACGGAAGACGCAGTGAACTTGCGGACTGTTGAGGGCGTTTCATCGGTCCAACAGGTCAGCCACAATGAGAAGCATGAACATTTGATGGCTGTCTATCCCAAACTAACTGGTGACCAACATGTTTTGTCCTCCACAGAAACTGGAGGGCGTCGAGGACAGACTACTGACCCTGTCTGAAAAGATAACCCTGTGCAACAGAGTCCTGACTGACCTAAAGGATCTAAGTGATGTTGTAGAGGTGAGCTCTTCTTTCTCTACTTGGATCCTTGTGACTTGTTGCAGATTCTAAAGTTAATCTTATGTCCCACAGAGAAAATCTCTCCAGGATGTGTCCTTACTACCCGCAGAAGTGACCAGAAGTGTTGGTTTTGTTTGTCCTCTTTGATAATAAACTCAACTAAGAACTGTCATTTTTGACTGCAAAAATGGTTATTAAGCAGAAGATGCAAACATTTCAGTGACAAGGATAAGGTTTTATTATTATATTGCTCTCAATTCAGAAAGTTATTTATAATACTTTATACAAAACCAAGCATAAGCAAACATTTTCACATTATACAATCTCTTTAAAAAAATACAAATCCTTAACAATTCCTCACTCTTTGGGTGTCCAGACATTCCTTTGGAAGCATATCACCGTGTTGCCTGCGCCCCCCCCCCCCCTTTTAAAAATATTGCTGCCCATTGGGGGAGGGGAAAATGTTGGTGCTGGCAGAAATACTCAGTTTCCAAAAATCACACTGGCTATACATTTGATCAAACCATGTGCTTCCAAAACAATGTCACCATCATTCACTCTGCTTGCTGATTAAAACACGGCAGCAGCTTTAAGTTTGACTTTCATTGGTGAAGATGAGCCAGATTATCCACATGTCAAATATAAATGTGAAAGGCTGAGATGATTACAAAGCAAGCCCCAATGAAACATGTTTATGCATTAAAAGAGAAAACAATCCATACATTTGACCAAAAATAATTCTTAAAACAGAATCAGTCATTCTTTCAGTACTCAAAACAAATCCAGTTGGTTTTAAACGGCATGTAAAGGATGTGGTCAACATTCATGGGAACAGTACTTGGATGGGCACGCTGCAAAGTCCAGATTCACACCACTCCAAATGTGGAAAACAAAATGCTCTATGCTGGAGTTCAGGAAACATGCGTAACATATGGATTGAAAAGGCAGCTTTTGACTCTGGAGTTCAGCACATAAGGTTGTAGCAGAATATCCTTTCATGGAGGGAGGAACAAATCTTGTCTTGGAATCACTATTTAAATGCCACACTTCAATTTGCATAGTTGTTTAATGACAGTATGCATGTATGAGAATATATATTTGATGTATGAGCTTGACTCCTGGCAGTAATTTCAGAGTGCCTTAACAGGGAAATGGTAAGTTAACATTTTGTAATCCAATGGAGCCAAACAGACTCTCTTACCTAATACTGCATATATGGAATGGTTGAGCACAAAATGTGTAACTGGAGCCTTTCACAACATCTTAACCACCTTTGAAGGAAAGCTCCACTGAAAATATGGCAGAAGGAAACAAAATAAAAAAATCAAGACACAATTTATGCGACATGCATGTCAGTTTGGTTAGATCCTACAGCCTGGACCTAAAATGCAGAATCACATCACCTGCATCTGTTATGTGGCAGATTATATTTTTAGCAATGCTGCATTAATGACTTTCTACTGGAAAACGATAGACTCTAGGAAAACCATAAGCTTTGTCTCAAGGCTTTTGCTGTATTGCAATCCACTGCTGTGATTGCCTGAGACTCAATGAAGAGGATTGGCATGTCAATGGCAAGTCTGAAGCAGAGACTGTCAAGGTAAGGAGGCTCAAAACAGTTCTGTTGTAAGGCCATGTGGCTCTACACTCTTAAGATACAGGGCATATGCCTTCGATCTATCATCATTGCATTGTGTCCCATGTGAAACAATACTGTTGGATCATACTCTGAGCAGGTGGCTATGAAGTACATATATTGTTATTATGGGGACTGTACAAAAGCCCAGCTGCTAGTATAATTATTCAACTAAACACAGCAAAAACTTCTGCATAAATGTGACTGGGGGAAGAATGCAAGGATAGAGGGTATACTTTCGCTCCAAACTCTGAGAGTTAGTAATTCAAAAGTCTATACAAAAATACAAATTCTAGAATAATCTACACGTTTCTCAAAGATGTTTACACTAAGGTGTACTGTATTTACACTGTCACCAGGACATAGTCTTTTAAATGCTACTTTACAGCAGTTGTATACAAAAATCTGTAGTGGTGCTGCACCTCAGCTAACATTAGCTGTCAGATTACTCACTTTACAACTTAGTGTGCAATTAACAGGGAAGAGTGCAGCGAAATGTAGGGCTACTGCAAGTGTGGGGCATCTGGTAAAAACTGTCCGAGTAACACATTAAGGGAACCAGAACCCAGTATCCAGAACCAGTTGACTTGATGCATCCCTGAGAGGGTCACAACCCTATGAAATATGGGATGTTGACAGTAGTTCCTTACTTTTTCATTGTGGCAAGCAGATCCTAGAGGAAAATTTGCTTCTGTGCAGTCTATAACTATTGGTGTCTCTTTCTCAAACTTGCTTTAAACAATACCCATTACGTTCTTAAAAAAAAAAAAAAAAAGCAATTCAGTAACATAAAAACAGCTCAACTTAAAAATACAACAAGTGATTGGAATAAATTAATATATTTCTCTTCTATCTTGAAAATATTACCAGTATAATGAAAGAATCAAGCATTTAAATAAATTAACATGTACAAATTTAAATTAGTTAAGTTATAGGCAACTTATTGATGTATTGACTTAATTTCAGGCAGATCTGGTCACAGGTTCTTTTTCTCAATTAGTAAACTGTCAAAAGAAGTAGAAAAGAATAATCACATTTTCTGGACTATACTAGTCTTCCTAGGAAACAAAAGTACTGAGGAAATCATGTCATACTGTATGACAGCAATGAGGGGCTATGTGGCCAACCCTCAAATTCCTACCGGGAGCAATGCTTGATAAAATTATAGTAAATTCCTCTAATATACAGTGCATTCTGGTCAGTTGCATACCAGCTTTAAGGATTTGTTCGGACCTGTAGTACAGTACAAAGATATACAGACAAGTTTTGGTTTCCTGCTCTGGTGTGATCTTCAAGCCAGGAAAATGGAACTCATCAGTGCATGGACAACACTCATTTTTCATTCAACCAATTCGAGTTGATATTGAGGGATATCATGTACATTTGATTATGTTTATAACAAAGGATTTGCTGCCTTTTCCCTGCATTAAAGTTGCTAAATCTCCAAAGCAAACTAATCTTGTTTCTAAAGTCTCAACAGAAATTATTCATAGTTCATGTATATATGTTGCGCAATGCCATACAGAACATAACGCACTGCAGGTACAGGGGGTTCGATGCACACACTATATAGAGAGAAAGAAGAGGTGTCACTGTGGAGAATAACTCGCGATGTGGGTGGAAATGATGCCTGTGGAATTGATGCCTGTGGCTGAGTGGGTGCAACCAACACATGGTGGCAGACTCAGAAGTCAGCTCTAAGTATTGCCATCAGTGGCCATGTTGAAGTCTTCAGCGACCAGCAGCAGAGCCTCAATGTTGGCAGCAGTCTCAGGGCTCTGCAGGGAGAGGAAGTCCGAGACATCCATGTTAGCTAACCCGTCAGATGAGGGAGGGCTGGTGGCAGTGCTGCTCACTATAGTGGAGAAAGTTTGAGCTGAGCCGGAGGAAGAAGTAGGGGGCCTCCAACCTCACCTCACCACCCACCTTGGAGGAAGACTCGGGAAGGCAGCACGAGGAAGATGAGGTGGCTGGATGGTGAAGAGGCTCTGGGGGTTGTAGCGGTGGGGGAGGAGGCGGCTCTGATGGTTGAGGCGGTGCTGGGGCTGAAACAATGGAGGAGGCACTCTTTGAACTCTTATCTTTAGCAGAGTCCCTGCAAGCACACTGGCACTGGCAGGATTCCTCCTGTTTGATGATGATGACTGGCAGGCTGAGGCCGATCTGTTGGACTGAGCTGCCTGAAAACACAAAGAATGTAAAGTTAACTGAAAACAAAAAGGACAAAACAAAGTGGCTAAGTTGATTGAAATCAAATATCTTGCAAAGCATATAAAAGTGAAATATTTAAGAGGTGAGTAATGACTAATTTCTTAGAAGTTGGTACTCATTAGTTAATTGAGAAGAGGACAAGAGTTAATGCCACTGGTACTCAATTGATGACTTCAAGCAAGTGATCACTTGCTCCTTAATAAGAGTTAACTTTGAGTAAAACTGCAATCAGAAATACTTTGGCACTACTCTTTTGAAGAGGATAATAAGGATAATATATAATTGATCAAACCATGCCAAAAATTATCTGATTTCAGCTTCTCAACTGTGAGGATTTGCACCTTTTCCAAAGCTTTATATCATCAAAATAAATATTTGTTTTAGATTTGGACATTGAAAGACAACTCTTGCCCTTTTTCACTCTCTTCGTACATTTTACAAACTAAATGACTAACTAGAAGAAAAATCTATTCAATATCACTTGACATTACTTTTTTCATCACTATCTAAACACTGTGGACGAACCTGCAGTACTTGAGTGTTAAGAGTGGGGTGGTGATGGAGCAATGGATAAGACAGATGCCTTTGATGTGAGAGACCTGGGTTCGATTCCCACTGTGACCCATCCACCGTTGTGTCCCTGAGCAAGACACTAAACCCCTAGTTGCTCCAGAGGCGTGCAACCTCTGACATGAATAGCAATTGTAAGTCGCTTTGGATAAAAGCGTCAGCTAAATGTAAAATATAATATATATTTAAGACTGGTCAAAATCATCTTCATCTTGATATCTGTGCAACAATACCTGTTCTCTTCTCATCCTGAATGTTTGAAAGTTATTGCTCCTGTGCTGTTTACTGTTCAAATGTTTTATCAAACATTTTAAAGGGATGCTGATTTAACTGTTCTAGCACTGTGCATTAATTAAGCATCTTGGAACTGCATTTGTGTAATGAAACCATTGAGAGAGTTAGTGGAACTCTGACACCAATCTACCATTTAATTAATCCTTAAAGCTAAGTACTGCGGTGGATGTCAAAAAAAATTTATGTTTTTATTAAAGCCCTTTGGCTAAAGTCCACAACATCGAATCACTTTTCATTGACTTACCAGCATTTCCTCCCACTGGTATGGCTGTAGTGAAGAAAACCTTTTCCACTTTTGGAGCTCCTTGATGTGGCTGTAAAAACAAACAAACACCACAGTTCAAGCAGGATATAAAAAGCTGGAGACACGCTAGAGTATTATGAGGTTGATTTGCACCATATTTCTAACTGTACTAAGGGGTTGTGGTTGATGTATGTATGTTGTATTAAAAGTAATACCAATGAGAATATTAAAAAAGAAAAACCATACCTATCCCCACTGTTTTGCTTTACATATTAATTTGTTAAATTTATGTTTTTGCAGAATTACTTAAGTGACTTACAATTACTACATGTGTCAGAGGTTGCACGCAGTGGGAATCAAACCCATGTCTCTCACACAAAAGGCATATGACTTTTCCACTAGGCCATTGCCACCCAATGGCGCAGTGGATAATACCGATCAAGTCACCACTTGTCTGTGCAAAAGCTGTGTGTAAGCATTACTCACTGCTTGCTCTGGGTTCTGCTGGCTATTGGCAGCACTGCTGAGGATCCACTGGAGGTTTTGGTCAGACATGACCAAGCTGGGCTGCAACAGGTTCTGGGTGGGAGCTATGGTGATGGTGGCAGGAGTGGCAGGCAAACCAGTGCCAGAGTTAGGGACAGGGTTGTTAGCCAAAGGCACAGGTTGAGCCACAGCTGCCAAAGCGTCTGTTGTGGAGGCCGCAACAACAGACACAGCAGCAGGGCCTGGAGCTGTGGTGGTCTGTTCTGGAGCCACTGGAGGAGGAGCGGTGATGGGTGGTGGTAGAGGAGTGGTCTGTGTGGCACTATCAGGCTGCAGGAATGTGGGTGGCAGTGCCACGTAGTGCTGGGGGGTGACGTTGCTTGGAGCTTGGACAGAAGCCTGGGCAGGAACATCAGAGATCTGCTGAGGCCCGGCTAGTTGCGTGAAAGGAGTAGGCTGTGTGGAGCTGATAGTAGTGGTTGCAGAGGCAGGGGTGGAGGCCAGAGAGGGAGAGGTCTGACTGAGCTGGGAAGGAGCCTCCATGACTGCAGTTGTGTGGCAACAGGAAGAAGAGGAGGTAGGATTGAGAGAGAATGAGATGAGAGACGAGCCATCAGTCACTACTGGGTGGGCAGAGGTCTCTAGGCTGAAGGGTTCAGCAAGGCTCTCTGAGGAAGGAAAAAAAAAAAAAACACACTCCATCAGTGAACAAGAACATTCAATACAATGCAACCTGACAGATTTTGATATGTACTGACCGTTGGGATGGGCATCATCTTGGCTGACACTATTTTCAGGACTCTGGAACATAAGCTCAAAGATTTTCACAGGGGTCACGTTGCTGAGGTCCAAATTTTGAGCCTGTAATAAAATCAAATCTTAATAAACCATTTTGTGACTTTACAACTACAACAGCCAGGAACATTTTACTTCCAAATTCTTATTACAGTGAAAATTGAGGTGTCAAAATAGCTGCCTGTTAATTGACATATTTACTGTATATCTTGACAACTCCTCAACATCTTCAATCCAATGTCTGTTTGGCAAAGCTAAAGCAAGGCCAGACTTACGTTATGCATGTTCTCTCGAAGCTCTGAATCTGTAGAGATGAGGCTCAAATCACTGAGGCACAGCGAGTGATTTGCATCCTGTAATTAAGAGATGAATGGGACCTAATTAAACTTGCCACTGCTATGGGATCAAGTGCTGAGTCATGCAAACAAGATACAGGAACTAAATTGGAAATGAATGCGACGCCTACTGTATGTTAATGTACAAATCCAGGCTTTATGTGAAGGCACACTTTACCACAAAAGGTAAACTAGCAGGTAATGGGATCATTACTTTTCCAACTATTCCTTTTTAGAAGAAGTAAAAATGTGTATTCATACAATTAGTTTAATCTACAGCTACTTGTGTTGCATAATAAATTTCAGATTTGCCGTGTTTAATGCAGTGTAGTGTGAACCCCTCAAGCTGCAAATGTTCGCATTTTGCGGGTATGCAACTTTTGTTTTTGCCTAACATGCTCTTTAGAATGACTCCCATCAAGAAATATAACTTCAAGAAATGCCCCCAACATCAACAGGCACATGTTACATAGACTGTGCATGGAGAGCATGGCAACTGTGCCGACAACAACAGACAAAGTCTCCTACACTGAGAAGTTGCTGTTCTGTGACTCACTTCGGAGAGCGGATGGGTGAGGGTGACGCTGAAGGGCTGTCCTTTGTCGTGGCCCCGGATGTGACTCTTCAGACTGTACTGGCTGCTAAAAGTCTTCTCACAGCCATCACTGGGACAGTTGAATGGCTTCTCCCCTACAGAACGAACACAGAGAGGGAATAACGCAGAATGGTAAGAGCTCATTTTTACAGCATAATCTTAATTTACGTCACAATAAAAAACACAAAACTATCGACAATGTCAGTCAGACAACGCCCATTAACTGTAATTAAATACTCCACAACATATTGATTGCTCAATGTTAAACTTACATTTCATTGCTTTATAGCATGCACACAACTGGAAACACTGGAAAGCAGTTTGAGCACTGAATCTAATATTTCTCTATCTTTTCATCCAACAGGTGGTTTATTAGATTAAAAACAAAGGTCAATTCTCCTAGACTGGAACATGAGTACGTTTAGGAGATCGACAGGTTGGTCTGATGCTCTACAACATTCTTTCAATCTACAGTTTGGGAGAATCACCCACATAAAAAACTATATATAGGGAACCACATATTAGAAACCAGCTGGACAGGAGTGGGTAGCTAGCTATCTGTTCAGTAGCTGGTACTTTGGGAGGACCTCCCTGAACAAGCACATGATGCAATTGGGGGAATTTCCAATTTAATTTTTTATTTATTAAGTATAAACCCCCTTGAAAACAAGATGATGCATCTTGTTTCTGACACAAAACATGGAAATTTACAGGCATTAAATACATAATAATAATAATGACAATAAAATTAAATAATCCAAGTCACACAAAACAAGATCATCTAGAACACACACATAAGGGCTCTCCCACAATCCGAAACCACACACATTGCATCTCTGTTACAAGTGCCATCTGCACAAAACTAATGAAACATCAAATAAATTAACACTTCCAAACAAAACTTTGTCAAATATTATGTCTAAGTACTATTATTTTTTTTTATAAACTTAGCTTCTAAGCCTACATGAGCACATCCTTTTTGGCTATTGCTCTTTTAACTATTTTCTTCCCAGACTTTTGAAAGGAAGGCATAGTAAAGACAACAAAAATGTTTTTGGCTGCAGGGAAATTATTCAAATTTACTCAGTGTGGGAGGCACTGGTAACAATGTAAATGCAAATCAGTCATAGCTGAAAAATGGCCTTGTTCAAGCTTCCCAAGAGAAATCAGGGTTACATAAAACAACCAGTAATATGTACCTGTGTGTGTCCGTACATGTGTTTTTAGGTGATGACTTGCAGCAAAGGCTTTGCCACAGCCATCATGGTCACACCTGAAGGCAAAGACAGGAAAAAAAAATGCAAAAAATGCTTGAGACACGATGCAAATAGACAGTGATGAATTTTCAAGAACAGCGAGTACCCATGACTCATCATTTACATATCACCCCCTATATCTGTACAGCAGATGGGAAACTAATGTACGAAATAGTGTATCTCACCATTATTTTGGGTCTCTGTCTAACCAAAATGCAGTTCCCAATACAACACAGTCCTAAAAATTGAGTTTGTGTAATAGTAGTAGAAGTAACAATACATTTTATTTCCAACACCCTTTATGTTTAAACAAATCCAAAGTCCTACAGATTTTAAAATACCTTGCATAAAAATCACAGACAACATTAAAACTGACAAAATGAACTAGCTGTGAGTATCCAGTAGTATCACAGTTCCTTCATCTTCTACTAGGGGTGGAGTGAACCTGGTGTGCTTATAATAATGCTCACCGGAATGGCTTTTCCCCAGTGTGTGTGCGAATGTGCTTCCTTAGGTCGCTGAGTGTGGTAAAGTACTTCGTGCATCCCTCGGATTCACAGTTGAATGTCTTGCCTGTGTGGAGTCTCTGGTGTGCTTTCAGTCTGCAGAGACAATCGAGTGTGTTTCATTAAACCACAGTGGGAAACAAACAAAGCAAAGTGGCATGAAACATCATGTGCTGCCTTCTGTTCCTCATTTTAAGAATGCCTTAAATGCACATGGAAAAGACAGTTGAGTCCACATTCAGATGACAACAGAATTTAGTCAGACACGACTGAACCAAGTACACACACTATTGCAACACTATTGGTCGTATAAGAGAATCTGGGTGGCATGGAAGGTTGGGAGAAGAAAGAGAACCACCCGTGTGTGGCATCAGTTAGCTGCCCTGAATAAACAGCCTCTGACAGGCAGTTGATGGCAGTGGCACAGATCCACCAAGCCCAGACATGTTGTCATAGCAACCGAACCAATACAGACCAGAGGGCTCAGATGTGGACTACTTAAAGTCACAGCAAAATACAGCAAAATCTAATGGTGAAGTTGCTACAACTGAAGATCGTGTCTGGCATTGGCCAAAATAGTCTAAAACTGTAATTGGGCCTAGTGTTGTAAGTGTGGATTTAGAAAATTTTAAATGGTACAGATACTCATGCACTATCAATCTCAGACAGCAGATTTACCAAATTTTAATCTTAAATGACTCAAAAACCCCAAAAAGGGGCAGAAAATAGCAACATAAGATGAAAACTGTAGGATTTAGGCCACCCTTTGTTACCGTTGCTATGTTCCCGGGTTGTGTGTGTGAGGAGTTGATTTGAGCGGGGTATTTCATTTAGGGAGAATGGGTAATTAGAAAAAAGCTAGGAATTATTGAGGGCAAACACACAGGACACAGCCCCCTGAGATGACAATGTTCTGCTTTTGGGCTTGGTATGTGTCATTTATGGACTGTTTATTTTGTTTTTAAAAAAGTTCTGGACTGATTATCTGTTTGGCACCTCTGATCAAATAAATGCCCTTAACCCTTTAACAGAATTTGTAGGCTGCAAGGAACATACTTCAAATACTGGTTTTTAGTAGAGATGTAATAGTTTGAGAATTGCATAT
>NW_024041839.1:0-25102 GCF_014851395.1 Micropterus salmoides | reverse complement strand
TTGCTTTTGTTTATCTGCTTCTCCCGCTGCAGCAGCGTCGTCTGCTGAAGCCTCCCTCGCTGCTGGTTTTGGTGGCTGATTTGCAGGCTGATCACCCCCCCCCCCCCCCCCCCCCCCCCTCCTGTGACCCACGGACTGACTGGATTCAGAGCCACCGAGCAACTCACTGTGAGGTGTAAGTTTGTCTGAACCGCATGTTTTCTTGTTGAATTTGCCAAAAGAATCCTGTTGATAACTAATAAACCTTCCTTCCTCCAGCGTGCCTGCAGGTGCAGTCCTGTTTAGATCAGTGAGAGAAACTAAATAAATAATAAAAGCAGCTGCTGAACCACCAGACACACAGAACCAGCTCATTACTTTATATTTTCAGTTTATACACACACACATTTTAGTTTCTGTACGTACAGGCACATCCAGCCTGCACAGGTTCTCCTAAGACTGATCAGTGTTTGACATAACAAAGCTTTGAAATCACAAACTGGGTCCTGACTGAAATGCACTGATTAGTCCCGACATCAGATCTGACAGACCTCAAACTCTCTGTCAAAATGTATTCAAGCTAAGAGAGATCCTGTCTGACTATCAGGGGGCCGTGTCGAGGGCGGTACATCAAAAGAAAACTTCAGCCACACGTGAACACCTGACGCACACACCCATTTCAATCCCATATGACATGCATAAAAAAAATCTGCTAAATGGGAAGATGTATTTCATCTTCTTTCCAGAGTGCTGCACGATTCTGGTTCTGCTGCACACCTGCAGAGCTCAGCATCTGAACCGACGCGTAGACGTCAGACTCGTGAAGTGATCAAACCTGCTCTGAGATGCTGCACACAACGAGTAACTGAACACATGTTCAGAAATGAATCGATAAGTCAGTGAAATATACGCAGTGATGCATGTAGTGCTTCCGTCTGGGCAGAAGCATCGTCCAGCTTCTCTAGTTATTTCAATCAGGAGAAACTTCAGGAGTGAACAAAAAAGATTTCTGGACATTTGGAGTTTCAGTTAAATCTGCTGTTGTGTGGTTCTCAGACCTCGATCACACTGAGTCACTTCAGGCGTCACATCGCTAACAGATCTTAAAATCTAAAAAAGTTGAAATGCTTCTGAGAAGCATTCAAGACAGATTGAAATCTGATGGTTAAAAATGCCTCTGGAGGACGTTTGAGACTCGTTCTAGATGCTGAAAAGGTGCAACTGCATCAGTGATCGTTTCTCCTCTCACAGCCTAAAGCTGTGATCCCCCGAAAGTGAATCCAGCGTTTTGGGCTGGTCACTGCAAAGACGTGATTTCCTGCGAATTCGCTCCGGGCGGTGCGAAAGAGCCGTTTGTCGCGACATTCGCTGGTTCGCGCAAGTTCAGATTTTTCAACTTGGGCGAGAAATTAGCTTGACACGATGTTGCAAAAGCCAATCAGCGGTGAGACTGTCCAAACGTCACTGGCGGCTTCGGAGCGTTGTTTGGAGAGGACCAGGCGAGCGGTGTCATGACAATCCGCTGGCCGGCGGAGAGCTGCTAAAGAACGGGGCGTGTTCAGGGAGCAGCGCTGCAGCTTTCAGACAGATAAACACCCGCAGTCGGTCAGATTCTGCTCTGACAGCTACACCGTTTACTCACAGGAGGAGCTCGAGTTAACTGCTTTTATTAAATCAGCTTTTTACTTTAGTTTTTGGGATTTCAACGTTGATTTATCTTCACTGGAGCTTCTCAGCAGCTTCTGTGCACATCCTGTTCCACTGTTGTTGTTAGCGTCGTTAGCTCTGTCAGACTACGACTTCATATTTACATAAAAAACGGATAAAACTGGACATTAGTTGGAGAAAAGAAAGCGAGGAGGTTGAACTACCTGGTGAGTTCAGAAAACATGTGTCTGTAACTTTATTCCAGCTGTTGTTGGTCTTTACTGTGAACAGTTAGCGTAGCATAGCCCTGATCAAACCAAACTCCATTCAGAAAACAAACATTTTAATAGTTATATTCTGACAAAGCATGAATTCATATGTTTAAAAATCTGCTACATGTTGTAGTTATTTCAGCATTTTGATCCGTTTATTGCAATTAAATCACAGCAAAGGGTTTACTTTGGGTTCATATAGCTGTACTATCCGCGGGCTGTGATTTATTATTTTATTTGCTTCAAACGCGTTGTGTGTGTGTGAACACTCAAAATGTTCAGCGGTCAAACTCGCACGAGTAAAGCGAGGCGAATATTAACTTTCAGTGTGAACACACCTCAACAGTGTCCGTCTGTGGAAACATCCTCTCACTGTCTGATCTGTCTCTGAACGCCTCCATCGTCTCCCTCTGTCCTCTTGTGATAACAGGAAGTTACTCTGAAGTTTGTTCTCATTAAAGGACAAACATCTCCAGCCATTTCTACACAAAAACAATCTGACCCCTGAACAGTTCAAACACAAGCCGCTTACACACACAGATCCAGCAATAAACGCGGAAAGAATGTCCGCAACAGTGGACGTAACCCTGCAACAGTGTGTGCTTTCACACAGCGATCCAGCTTTCCAGGTTAGACCGTGAAAAGAAAAGAAAACGTGACTTGTAACAGTGTTGAAACGCCACACCTGTTCCGCCATGCCGGTGTGGCTTTTCACTACTTTCTCTATCTATTTACTAACAGCTGTGTTTTTTTAAATTAATTCTGGGATGATTGCTGTGTCAGTCTGAATTCCAGGATCCGGGTTGAGTTGTGTCCTCCCTGATGGAGAAGATGAGTCTGTTAGTATTTTTATTATGATTAACTGTGTTTGCAGATTTACATCCTGCAGCTGCAGCACCAGCAGTGGTGGAGTCTACGTGATACGCAGGGATACGGTAAATTCACCCCGTCTGTGTTGCGAAGCACTAAACTGAAGTTGGGGCTTCCGACTCAAGCTACACTCTTTGTGTTTTGTGCAGATGACACGAACGTTAAGGTTACTGAAACTACAGAAAACGAGCCGGATGAGGTGATGCTGTCGTAACGTTACCTGGTGAGTGAAAGTAGCATAAAGGTCATCATTAACGGAACTGTAACAGCATTTTTGGTCTATTGAATTGCATCTAGAGCTAGTTAACTAAGATCAATGTGGAGGATCAATGAATGTGGGATACTGTGTGTCTGTACAGTAGTAGAAGCAGCAGTTCCTGGATACTTGCTCATGCATTTCAGCTGATACAGAAGCTACATAACCTACGTTTGACAGTGGTTTTGGAAGATAAGTGTGCTTGAGAGGATGTGGACCACTTTTTGTGTCCTCACTGTTCATAACATTCTGTAATGAATGAGTGTTGGTGACAGAACTGCACATAGGCCTATGTTCATTGTTATTACTGCTGCTGATAAGCCTCAGCTTTCCATCATTGTTGATAATAGTTGCAACTAACATTCTTAAATATGCATTGAAAATTGCCAGCTGATGAAACCTGTGCTCCAGTGACCAGATTCGTATAAAATCTAAGGCTTCAAGCAGCTCCTAACTGGCAGAGTTAGGTTAATTACTTGGGCACAGTGCAGCGTTGCTTCATAAAAATGGTTATTAACACTAAGCATTAGGAAATCATTCTCCCCACCTGCATTGGTGTCATTTACACTGGGGACCCAGACACTGTTCCCACCACTTTTAGAAAGCATTTGTTAAAAATGTTCTGAAAAATAGCAACAAGAAATGTTAAACAAATGTAAGTGCTATGAAATTTTTCTTTTGGCACAATAAGAAAACGTACAATGTAAATATAGAAAAAACAGATCTGCATTGTCCAAAAAAAACATTTTATTTTATTAATTATAATTTTACATTGAATTGTCAGCTGCCAGCTGAATTTTGTGCTCCCCTTTATATAAATAAAGACTTTTCTACCATAAGTTGGTGCAGTAAATGTCCCCAAAATGCAGGAAGTAAGTGTTTAATGCTCAAAATCTTCTGGGGGAGGAGCCCCAGACCCTCCAATAGTTTTTCATCAGTGAACATTTCTGTTAAATAGTATTAAAATATCTTCTAGTCCTGTTCTTGTGACCCTGATATTCTGGATTGTCACGTCTCGTATGTGAAGTGTAACGCCCCAAAGGTGTAACGTAACGTAAATTATGTATTACGTGACGGGCCAACGATCGGCCCATAGAGCACAGACAGCGGCTCATTGGTTAATTTTCTGTACTGACACTGGACCGGCCCAATCACATCTCCTACTGGCCCCCGCCCCCTCTGCTCTCTGCTCTCTGTTTCCAACTGTTTTGCCAAATGCGCGAAAGCAACTGATATGTTTGCTGCTGGGGCTGCAGCAGCTTCAAGATCAGCTGCAGGACCCTGCGTGGAGCAGGTACAGGCACCTGAAGGAGTGAAGGAGCTGTGGTGGCCCCTGCCAGGCAGAGGAGGAGGATGTGTTAGCGAGTGACAAAGTGAGCAGGAGGCAAGAGGAGGTGAAGCGGTGAGCTTGGAGCAGCTCAACCTGCAGGGAGGGAGGCTCATTCACTCTGGGGACGCTGGGGACATGCAGCCCCCACTTTTGAAAGCATTTGTTAAAAATCTTCTGAAAAATATAATGAAGATATAAATAGAAATGTTGATTAACAAATAAAAATGCTGTGAAAAAGGTTTATTGCACAGTAAGCCTGCAATGCGTAAATCCAGAAGAAAACTGGTTGTGCAAAAAAGTAACTTAAGCTAAGTACAATAAGAAGGTACAGATTACTGCATTATATTCTATTCTGTTTTCATATTGTCACCTGCCACCTGAATTTTGTGCTCCCCTGGTTCAGAAAATGTCTCCAGAATGCAGGAAATTAAGTGTTTAACTCTTCTGGGGGAGGAGCCCCGGACCCTCCTATCGACTAATCCATCAATAGGCCTGCATTTGTTTTCATTTTTGTCTTGTTGTCATGGCCCCCAATCTTGTTCAATGTCACGTCTCATGGGCTGAGTTTTTCGTCACACCCCTAATCTGAGCCCTTAAATGGAAGGATGGGGTATTGTTGAGGGGAGTCCGACCGATTTTGGTGGGCCGCCTGGGCCAAAAATGCCAGAGCCACATACATGCATACTGTTTGTGAGCGTAGAGGTGCTTCTGGGATGTCGCTCTGGGAGGGGTGAGTATGAGGCTAAGAGGGAAAAATCACAGTATACTCAACAAAAAACTAGACTACACCACTGAGCACCAGTGTAGATATCAGCAGCCTGTTCAGCAGTCAGCTTTCTATTTTTGAACATGACAGGTTAATAGAGATTGATAGAAAAAAGAAAATAATTAGCTTATTTTTGATGAATCCGGGCATTCAAGATATCTTAAGGCACTAAAAATGATTTTCCTCAAGGTCATTTTAATATTGACTTCCATCAGGGTTCTGACAATATTGTTCTTTTTAAACAAACAATCGCAGATCCAGACTTTTGTCCCAGCAGAAAAATGAAATCCACTCTGCTGCTTCTGTAAATGTCAAAACTAAAACCTGCCAGGCGACTTCATGCAACTAAAACTGTTAGGAGATGATTCTGAGAGCAAAGGAGGATCTGGGTGAAAGAAGAGATCGATGAGGGACTGAGGAGAAACCAGATGGAGGCCCCGATCATCTATAAAACCCTTATAAACACAGCCACAGAGCAAACATTATGCATAATATAACCACATTACAGTTTGATGACTTACTGGCATCAGAACAACACTGAAGCATTAAGAACCGCAGCAGAGAGTCCTCACATCACCCAGATTATAATCCCCACCGACATCGAGAGACTCACACGGAAACCCTCCAGTCCGGATCTGCAACCTGACTGCACATCCATCCAGGGAGCTGCAAGCGCTGGAAACCATCATCCACAGCCTCCTGAACTCAGAGTGTCCCAGCTCGACATGGAAACGACTTCCTTGTGTCTTTTATAACAATATAACATCACAGTGCCATAGATGACCCGCTCTGGTCAGTTATTGAAATTCACAGGCTACATGGGTCGTTTTTCACCACCACCCCAGTAATATTCTTTACATTAGATGATCTGGCTCCGCCCACCTGATGGATTAACTGTGCATTCATGTGAATAATCAGAAAAGGATTTCCAGACTGGGGGGAAAAAACACGTGAACGCCGCCTGAAGTCAGAAAAACAACTGTAAGTTTGAGAAAATGTTGGTACACGAGTTGCCGAGTTGTTGACGTCACACATGTAGAAACATGGCGCACGACGCGGTTGATGGCTAGAAACGTTTCATTAATGGTGCGAAATCACATATTGCGTATACATTTGTTGCTCCTGTGTCATTTGTAATGTGGTATTAGGTTATAACAGGTAGTTTGCTGTCCATGTAGAGCGACTTAGATGAATTAAGAAAGATATTTATTAGCAGTATTTGCAGTACGAGCAATATTTGAATGGTTTTAAGTAGTGTTGTAGTACTTGAGACCGGTCTTAAGACCACTTTTTGATGGTCTTGTCTTGGACTCGACAGCATTTTATCTTGTCTCGGTCTCGGACATTGAGGACTTGGGATGTTATTCCAAGGCCAGTCAAGACCATAACTTTGGGAATATCAATAAATTACTATTGCGTCGTCTGATTTATTTGTTAATATCCAAACTTTGATTGGATGGAAAACGAATTGCTTCAATAGCAACCAATAACCCTAATTAAAAATGTGCTGTTCCTGTTAATGACTGACCCCCCTCCCCGCGATGGTCAGCATGGAAAAGGTCAAGGTCAAGGTGTCTTTATTAGTACCCGAGGGTAAAAGGAGAGTTGAATAAAGATGCTTACGTTGATTTCAGCTCTTAGTGTTTGTATGTGGGTGTTTTATGAGAATGTGGATCTTTCAGTTTGAGAAGTACCTGTGATCTCATTCCACATTTTATTGTGTGTCATATAATGTGGGGAACTAGACTTGGTCTTGACTTGGTCTCGCTCTCTCTCCGTCCCAATAAACTCTGGTCTTGGTCTTGACTTGGTCTCGGTTTGGGCGGTCTTGACTACAACACTAGTTTCAAGTAATGTAGTGGTGCATTAACAACTCTGGGACAAAAATCACTTTGTAATAGAAAGATTCAAACTGTTTAAGCAGATTTTGATTACAAACACTTGCATCTTTGTAGCAGCGTCCATGTTGTTTCCACATTCTGGCTTTAAAGGTTCAGTGTGTAAGTTTTAGTGCCATCTAGTGGTGAGGGTTGTGAATTGCAACCAGCGGCTCACGGTGCATTCATGTGCTCCTCAATGAGTTGTGAAGTCGTTCTTCCAGCTGTGTTTCATTTAATTTATTAGGAACCCCATTAGCTGTAGCCGAAGCCACAGATATTCTTCTTGGGGTCCACACGGACACAAAACTCTGTACAGTGTAGTACACAGAGAATCACACACACCAACACAACAAAGGCAATACAACCATACACAAACACGATACAACACACTACATTTCCCAGCACTCATCAGTAAAAATCACTCAACTGAACAAACAGAAGAAAACGAAAATAAGAAAATCTATTACCTGGTGTCTAAGCATCCTTGGATGAGGAAAGCTGTTTCGCCAGGAGATGTTGTTTCAGTGACATTTTAAATCAGTTTTTACTGTTCTCCTGAATAATATGCTCAGGCACAGCGTTTCATGCAACCATGGCTCAGTACATTACAGTGTTCTTCATTATGCTGGTTTTTGCTTTTGGTAGTGTGAGTCTACCCTCAGCAGCGTGCCTGGTATAATAGTCGTGCACATCTCAGCTCCAGCATAGCTGTCTATGTAATACCCTTGGTAATTTAGTAACTGAAATGTTTTTCTTTTTTAAATAAAGCAGTACATCTATCTTTTACCTTTAACCAGGTTCAAGAGCTGTACATTATATTTACATTAGTTCTATATGAGCATTGAAGTGTACAACATCTCCTCTTCCCATCTTACTCACCAATTCATCAATATGTGTAGACCATGATAATTTACAAACTATTTTAATACCTAAAAGTTTAATCTCTTGAACTCCTGAAACATCATTAACATACAAATGTTCATGTGCTCTAAAGTCAGAATGTGGATTCAACATGGACGCTGCTACAAAGATGTGTTGGATTATCATGATCAGAGCAGATAAACACATGCAGACTTCTAGTTCACTCAGCAAACTAACCGTTAGAAGCAGATTACACATCACATGTTTGCAAAATATGTTCATGCAATTCGGGATTTTACACAAATCAAAGTTCTGCATACTTCTTTATGTGCCATGAACACTTTATTTCTCTGTGCAATAACTATTTAAGGAGGAAAAAAAGATTCTGATTATTCCTACACCACATGAATGCACCATCAGTAACCGCTTCCCCCTCCCTTTGCAAGCGAGCAGGAGAAGCTACGGTGGCTCTGAGCTAAATAACACGTGTGCTGCTCCATTTGTCCAAAATTCACTTCTCTTCTTACTTCTAATAAACCAGTCTACTTCGTACGTATTCGACGTAGCGACGAAACGCGCTCTGTAGAGCAGTTTGTCCGTTTGGACTACTGTACAAACATGGCGGCTCAACATGGTGACGTCCCTGTAAGAGGAGCCGCGGTGTCTGCAGATAGAAATGTCTCATTCGAACGGTTCATTATGTCTTTACACACCACTGAAAACAGAGTTAGGATATTAAATTGCATTTCTGTCAAACCAAAACTAGGAGCTAAAAGAGGCTATAAAAATCCTCTAATGTTAAACTCTGTGTTCAGTTCTGTGTCCTGAACAAACGGGAGCTTCAGGTCTGTTTCCCCTGAGCTCAGCTTGTTTCCTGATGAAAAGGAAACTCTCACAGCAGCTAATGAGGAGCCTGATTTGGTTTTAATCAAGCTGTCAGAGCTCGTGTCTCCTCTGGTGAGCAGACAGGTCATTAGCACAGAGATCGACTGCTTGCTCAGTTATTCCACGGGACAGCAGCTGAACAAGGAATCCTTGTCAAATTTGGTCCTGATTTGCAAGAAGAGAGAGAGATAATGATGTGAAAACAGGAAGCGCTTTCATTAGGAAATTTCTGCTGCAGGTGAGATCGGACAAGGTCACACAGCGGTCAACAGAAGGGTGAGCGGAGAGCTAAACTTTCAGAAGAAGAAAGCAGCTCGGCTGTTTACGTCATATCAGAAACCTACGAGAATAAAACTGTGTCCCTCCTACAACACCTTAAACCTGCGTCCTCTCTAGTGGCCAGCAGGGGGCGACTTAAACCTGCGTCCTCTCTAGCAGCCAGCAGGGGGCGACTTTGTTTGTTTGTTTGTTTGTTTACTTTATTTATACCCGTAGGTAAATTTGTTTTACAGTGCAATGACATTCTATGGCATCCAGTACAAAAAACAACACACAACACAGAACATCACACTACACATAAGGACAGATAAAATAAATAAATAAAATAAAAAATTCATTATGAAAAATTCATGAGACCCCTAGTATATATCTGAGAAAACACCTCTACAATTTGTTAAGCATATCAATCGCATTTATTACGAAGCTGCTTTTATGTCTTTTCGTTCTACACCTAGGGACTTTATACCTCCTCGCAGACGGTAATAACTGAAACTCATTTCGCAGAGGGTGAGAGTCATCATTTAAAATTGAAAGGGCCATCCTTTGTAATTGTTTGGCATATAGTGATGCCACTCCTGGTTTTGACTCGCCTATCAAACGGCCAGACCATTTTATTATCTGATCTAAATGATTTTTTGCCTTTAAGGATATATGACCGTACCATACTAAGATGGAAAAAGACAAAACAGATTCTATAAAAGCATGATAGAACAACTTCATTATTGTTTTATCAAGATTGAATACAGATAATCTCCTTAGGCAGTACAAACGCTGGTGCCCCTTTTTTTTCAGAGCCTCACAATTCTCTTCAAAATTTAGTTTCTCATCAATTATGGTCCCAAGATATTTGTATGATTGTACATACTCTATTTTTTGGCCTTTAATTAAGGTAGGATCACTTGGATGAGTACTTTTCCTAAATCAATGAGCATATCTTTGGTCTTCAATATATTTAACTGTAAGTAAGATTCATCACACCACTTGACAAAATGCTCAATAATTGGACCATGTGAGGTCTCATTCTCTTTAAGTAAACTCAAAATTACTGAGTCATCCGCATATTTTATAATAAATCTATTCTCATACATGCTTTGACACATGTTAGTATATAAAATAAATAAAAGCGGGGACAGCACACATCCCTGAGGAGACCCTGTAGAGGAACTCATCTGTGTAGATAAGACACCATTCACTTTTACTCTTTGTGTTCTATTAGTTAAGAAATTCAAAATCCAACCAATCAAATTATTACTTAGCACAAACTGATCTAAAAGCCTCTCAATTAAAATGTGTGGTTGAATTGTATTGAACGCCGAAGAAAAGTCAACAAATAAAAGTCTAGCATGTGTCCTCTGTCCATCCAAGTGTCTTAATAGCAGATTTAACATTGTGAGTGTAGCATCCTGTACTCCTCTATGAGGTCTATATGCAAACTGCATAGGATCCAATCGATGTTCTGTCCACCTCAAAATCTCAGACCGTACTAATTTCTCAAGGATTTTCATTAAAATGGAAGTCAAAGCGACCGGCCTAAAATCATTTATCATCTTAGGGTCTCTACATTTAGGGACAGGAATGACCACCGCATCCTTCCACAGGATCGGTACATGTTGTGTCTCCAGAGACTTATTATAAATTTCATGAAATACAGGGCTCAATTCTTTTGCACATGACTTTAATAGTCTGCCACAAATGCTATCAGGACCTGGGCTTTTATTTGCCTTAACTTGTCTGAAAGCTTTTTCCACATCCTGAAGGTCGATGTTAAAATGCTGATCATCCATTAACTTAACGCTCAATTCCTGGATTTCTTTATTAAAATTCAAATTGTCAAAACGACAATAAAAATCGTTTAGTGCATTTGCTAATTCAAGATCAGAACTAAAACCATTTAAAATAATCTGATTACTGCAATCTGAGTTATGAAGGCCTACAATGGTTTTCATATTTGCCCATGCTGAGCCAGGATTTTTGGATGCCATCTTATTTTCTAGTTTTTCCTTATAGCTTTGTTTAGCTTTAAGAATTTCAACCTTTAAATCCTTAGTAGCCACATGTAAGTCCATAGTTGTTCCGTGTTTAAATGCTATTTTTTTCCTTTGTAAACAGGACTTAACTGATTTAGTAACCCAGGGCTTATTGTTCGAATAGACTTAAACCTGCGTCCTCTCTAGCAGCCAGCAGGGGGCGACTTAAACCTGCGTCCTCTCCAGCAGCCAGCAGGGGGCGACTTAAACCTGCGTCCTCTCTAGCAGCCAGCAGGGGGCGACTTAAACCTGCGTCCTCTCCAGCGGCCAGCAGGGGGCGACTTAAACCTGCGTCCTCTGTAGCAGCCAGCAGGGGGCGACTTAAAGCTGCGTCCTCTCTAGAAGCCAGCAGGGGGCGACTTAAAGCTGCGTCCTCTCCAGCGGCCAGCAGGGGCCGACTTAAAGCTGCGTCCTCTCTAGAAGCCAGCAGGGGGCGACTTAAAGCTGCGTCCTCTCCAGCGGCCAGCAGGGGGCGACTTAAACCTGCGTCCTCTCTAGCAGCCAGCAGGGGGCGACTTAAAGCTGCGTCCTCTCTAGAAGCCAGCAGGGGGCGACTTAAAGCTGCGTCCTCTCTAGCAGCCAGCAGGGGGCGACTTAAAGCTGCGTCCTCTCTAGAAGCCAGCAGGGGGCGACTTAAAGCTGCGTCCTCTCTAGAAGCCAGCAGGGGGCGACTTAAAGCTGCGTCCTCTCTAGCAGCCAGCAGGGGGCGACTTAAAGCTGCGTCCTCTCTAGAAGCCAGCAGGGGGCGACTTAAAGCTGCGTCCTCTCTAGCAGCCAGCAGGGGGCGACTTAAAGCTGCGTCCTCTCTAGCAGCCAGCAGGTGGCGACTTAAACCTGCGTCCTCTCTAGCAGCCAGCAGGGGGCGACTTAAACCTGCGTCCTCTCTAGCAGCCAGCAGGTGGCGACTTAAACCTGCGTCCTCTCTAGCAGCCAGCAGGGGGCGACTTAAAGCTGCGTCCTCTCTAGAAGCCAGCAGGGGGCGACTTAAAGCTGCGTCCTCTCTAGAAGCCAGCAGGGGGCGACTTAAAGCTGCGTCCTCTCCAGCGGCCACCAGGGGGCCCCTTAAACCTGCGTCCTCTCTAGCAGCCAGCAGGGGGCGACTTAAACCTGCGTCCTCTCTAGCAGCCAGCAGGGGGCGACTTAAAGCTGCGTCCTCTCTAGAAGCCAGCAGGGGGCGACTTAAACCTGCGTCCTCTGTAGCGGCCAGCAGGGGGCGACTTAAACCTGCGTCCTCTCTAACAGCCAGCAGGGGGCGACTCCAGCGGCTGCAGAAAGAAGTGTGATTGTATAGAAGTCTCTGAGAAAATGTTTCTACTTGTCAGCTGATTTATTCCCTCAGTAAACACTTTCCTGATGAGTTTCTGGTCTCAGTCGCTAGTTTCAAGTCTTCTTCAACACAGTATGATGTTCATTTAGTAAATTATGGTCCCATTTAGAGGAACAGAGACCAGGAAGCAGGGGAGGCTTTAGGGCGGGATTATCTATGATCATCTCTTCCATGGTGACCTGGCAATCAGGATAGATCAGCGGTACACACCAAACTAAAAACAGGCACAGCAGAAAAGATTTGCTCCTATTGGTTGATGGACGGCACATCAACGTCCAGCAGGTGTGTGTTAAGTCTAAAAAAAAATTAGGTTACTGAAACGGAGTTTGACCCTGTGATCAGTGTCAGAGTTTCGTTTCATTGCAGGAGAAACAGTCGGCTGTTCCTCAGAGCAACGAGAACTGCGTCACTAAACTGCTCAGTAAACCACTTCTCTCTTCTCAAATATAGAACCACAGCTCGTCACTCAGACTCGTCACACATGGACGCTCGGTGAAGGCCCTTTAGCATCACTGTTAGACATTTAAGGCTCCGCCGTCAAGTTAGCGACGCTTAGCAACAACAAATATGCAACGTCCGGTTGAAACGGCGCATTAATAAAGTCGTGTAACGTTGGGTTTGGTTGGGTTTAGGCACAAAAACTACATGGTTAAGGTTAGTATGGGAATATAAATATCACATACCTGCCTTCACCATCTCAAACTGACGCTACAGGGCTTCCCCTACTGCGCTGAACTGTGACGCTATAGAGATCCCCAGTGCGTCACAAAATAGGGCTGCAGCCAACGATGATTTTAGTATTCGAAGCTTCTATAGATTATTTCAACGATTCATTGGTGCTTCGTTTAAGAAGTAGTTTTGCTTGGCAGCGCCAGCCCCCCTCAGTAACAGGATCGGCTGTGCACATTTATAGGTGATAGATATTTATTAGTCCTTTCGGAAATTCATAGTGTGTCATACAGCAAACATCAGACCAACAACCAGACAGCTGCTTTACAAACACAAACATCACCCGAGTGTTACAAGTTAAACTACAGCAGTGGTTCCCAACCTATCCATTATCCAGGTCCCTTACTGCCCCCCATCAAAAAAGATGTTTGCTATTTGCCCTGAATATTTTTGATTTAATTTTATTGTTACTATTGTTATTAAAAACATGGAAAATGTAACAAAAAGCCATGTGAAAAGTAATTATATTTAACTAATAAGTGAATGTTCCTCACTGAAACTGTTTTCTTGGACGGGGCACTTAATAAGTGGGGGGGTGTGGGGTCCCCCCCCCAGAAGATTTTGAGCATTAAAAACTTTCCTGCATTCTGGTGAAAATTTCTCCTCCAATTTCTGCCTTTTCTGCACCAATTTATGGAGGAAATGTCTAAAAATTCAGGTGGCAGGTGACAATTTCTCTAATCTAATTCTAATAGAATATAATGTAGTGAGGCTCTCAGGCATTCTTATTGCTTTGAAATATTTTTCTCCTGTAGATCAACTTATTTAATATCATCCCTGCTGAGTCAACACACATGATTAAGTCTCACCTCCTCTTTTGTGGGGAAGTAACCTATTTAAATGTGTTTGTGGCCCCTTTTCATCTCAGTAATAAATGAATCCGTTTTAATTCAGTTATTGACTGGACTTTATTAGCTCATCTGTCATCATAACTCAGTGTCTCCCGCAGAATGACTGTGTAACTGTGGAGCTGTATTCTAACATTATTATTATTATTAGCTAGGCTCCTTACATGCTCGCTAATAACTTTTAATAGCTGGGTCTCCGACATCGACGGCGTTGTGTCGGACAGATTTGTGTTAACGAGGGAGAGAGAGCGAGAGATCGAGGGACGGACGAGAGAGACGAGCGAGAGGATGTGCTGCCTGAATACGAGCTGCCTGCAGCTCAAATACGATTTTAAATAGGCTTAAATGGAAGATCAATATGTGGCGGTCAGCGTTGATATTGTGGCAGGACGCCACAAATAAATGAACGTACGGGAAACACTGTAACTTATCTGCTCATGTTCAAACCTTTCTGCACATTCAGAATCTCTCCCACATATCTGAGTTCTGACATGTAAAGAAAAAGAGTCGCATGGGAGACTGACGTCTTTAGTCTATTTAAAGAGAATACAGAATATTTTACTACATGCCCTGTACTGCATTATGTTACTGATTCGCTGGAAGTTTCCCCTCCGTCTAACAGACAAACCCGAATGAGGCGATCACGCCGGGGAAACGAAACTAACCGACACCTGTGATCAGACAGAAAGCTCAATAATTCCACACACGTTAACTTCAGCGCCTCTGATAAAGCGGCGCTTACAATCCCCAACAGAGCAAGACAGGGCTTCAGTTTTTAACGTTACATTTTTATAGCCTGCTGAAACTACAGTATGTGTCCGCTTTGGCACAAACTGTCTGCGACTCACAGCGCGAGGCGGGTCCACGTCACTCGCTGGCGTCGCAGCCAAGTTTCTTTCAGGGTGAGTCGCAGAATATCCCTCTTAGAAATGTGGAACCACTGAGATAACGAGACGTTCACGGTGTGTTGCTCAGAGAAATAAACACTTTTCCACCAAGAAAGAGAGCGTCAGTTTTCCAGAGTTTACACAGTAAAATTGTGGGTAAAGTTTTACAGACGATACTCTGACTTCCCGTGAAGGCAGCACGAAGCTGCACCACAAGTAGCTGACAGAGAAAAATTACACAGTCTCGTCCAGTCAGTGGACGAAACTGGCAGGTTTTAATGTTGCAGACCACAGTTTTTTGCAAGTAGTTTAAAGTTTAAACTCGTATTGTTGTGGATCTTAAGTGTAAACTCACCTCAGAATTTCCGACCAACAAACGCCCCCCAAGAGCAGCTCAGCGCCCCCCCTTCCAAAATATTGCCTCCAGCGCCCCCCATCGTCCTCGGACCGTACCGCCCCCGTTGAGAAACACTAGCCTACAGGCTCGAGCAGACTGCACGACATTCGCCGTGCCGTTCACACAACTTGCTGTCTTGTGACGGGAGTCTTGAAGCCGTTGTGGCGTTCGTACTACGTGACTGATCGGTGACGGGGTCACACACTACAGGAGCTGACGGCGGCTGTGTCACCCGACGCTGGTCTGCAAACCAAAGCTGTTTGTTATTATAAAGACAAAGAATCTGGGTGAAAGGGTGGATCAGCACACGCAGGTAGCAGGTAGGATCTTCTGAGCTACAGAGAGCTGCAGCTCCCCGACAGCCAGTTACCTCCTGACTGTGAGGTCACAGCTCACGGCCCAAAAAGGAGAACAAACGCACGTGGTCACATTTTCAGCCGAGGACCGCGGCGTACTTTGGCTTCAACTCAACAATCAGTCATGATTTCAGCTAAATGTTAAAGTTGTTGTTACCTCGTCTGTGTGTTTTTGCTTCTCTCTGCTTTGCTCTGTCTTACATAAATATAAGGTTACAAAAAAAGTATTAATTTCCCTCCACAATATATAATCTGGTTATGTGATGATTTAGGTTTTTATGTATGTCGGTGTTTGTAATTTGGGTGAACTGACCCTTTTTAAGTTAAACACAAGGCAGATTGTGATAAATCTGTTTGTTCAACTCCCACGACTCATCTGCTTTATGAGTCTGCTTTGACAGAAACTGGAGCCTAAATTACAGCAAAGACCGGACGAGGAGTTAAGAATCTGTTTTCACTGCTCTTCCACTAATAAACAAGTAGTCATTAGAAGTTGTTAAGCATTAACGACCATCATGATGAGATTAGGATGAACCCCGGCAGCACATTTCTATAATTTGTTCAGCCGGAGCAGGTTGGAGGAGACTCGTGTGGATTCACTCAGTGTTTACTCTGTGTTTACTGGCTGTGTTTGGACTCGTTTCCTCCTCCGGGCTTCAGATCCCAGAAAAAAAACCACAGAAGCCAGCAGAGAATTATGTCACTTTTCTGCTTCATCATCTGTCGTGTCGATTTATAAATCTGAGCCGCTTCCGAGCAGGCGCAGTTTGACCGAACAGTTCAGCTCCAGATGGCTGATAGCAGAGAGAACGGAGGGAGGAAGATAAAAGGGCAAAGACTGAGGATGTGCTGTTCTATCTGCCTGTCAGACGAACACCAGGGTCCAGCTGCAAACAGCACGTTTTCCACCTGAGACCGACAATCACAAACTCTGACGTCAGATCTGTTCAGACCTGAGTTTAGTTAGATTTGCTTTGCCTTTCTGGCTTTAGAAATGCAGACAGAGACTTCAGAGGTCTTGATCCCTGTTTTTAATGTTTTACGGCTGCAGCTGTAGATATTCAGCCTGATATATTTGGGATCTCCTGTCTGTGAATGTTTTCATTCATCCAGGTCAGGTTTCTCCAAGGAAGGTTAAAATCAAGGGTGACAAGTTGAAGATGTTTCACCTCTTATCCAAGTGACTCTTTCAGCTCTGACAGAACCCCGTCCACACCGCTGTGTTTTGGTTTTTAAACGGAGACCTTCTGCTACGTTTGCTCCTCTCGTCCAGACTAAACGGCGAAAACGAAGACCTGAAACGGCGAAGTTTGAAAACGCTGCCGACCCCGTTTTTCGTTTTAAAACTCCAGAGAGCGTTGTAGTGCGGACGGGCAAAAACGGAGGACTTTAGAAACGATGAGTCAGACGCTCACGTTCGGCTCTCAGAAGTCGTGTAAAGCAGAAACACGATGCTGCTGACCGAGTTTTAGATTGGGTGTTTTTATTCAAATAACACTTACAGCCTACACGTGTTCTGTGCATGTCGCCGTTTACTTTGCAGCAACTCCCAGTCTGTTTCCCGCCGCCACAGCCGCTTTTAACTCCCGTGTTACATTCAGTAACAGTCCCAGCTCGTTATTGGTCCGTGCAAAATAAAACCTGCTTCATGTTTGCACCGACACGCACATGCCCAGTGTACGTGAACGATCGTTAGATGTGTTGTCGTTTTAATGTAGATGCAGATCAATTCTGATAAGCAGCTAAAACGCTGCTGTGGACAGAGATCGTATTGGTTTTAAAAGTAGTGTGGATGGGGCCTGACTGGCAGGGAGTCCCTCTGTGGGCTCGTTATCAAGGTGATGGATACCGCTTGGTTCGTTAGAGCTTCTGGCTGTTGTAGCGACAGTCGTTGGCGTTGTCACAGGAGGCCAAATGTTTGTGTAGGTTGGGGAACACTGGTGTCTAAGCCCTGCTCCCCTGTTGACGGATGGTCTTTCTATTCTGGTGCAAATGGACTCTTTCACTTCTCTTTCAAACCATCTGTCCTCTCTGTCCAGAATTTGAACGTTGCTGTCCTCGAAGAGTGTCCTTTATCCTTCAGATGTAGGTAAACTACAGAGTCTTGACCTGAGGAGTTAGCTCTTCTGTGTGGTGGTGGCGTAATGGATAAGGCACATGCCTTTGGCCCGGGTTCAGTCCCCCACTGTGACCCATCCACCAGTGAAGAAGCCCACCGGTGGGGTCCTGCAGGGTTAAAGAGGTCAGGAAGTTTCTGGACCACAGCGGGGACGGAAGACCAATAAGGGCACTGCATCTCTTTGTGAGTCAGCTATCACCGGAGTCTGCAGCCGCCTTCAGAGCATCAGCGTGTTTTTATTCTTCAGCAGCTCGACCGTTAACGGTGTTCACACATCACTATGCGAAGAGGCAGAACGCCTCTGAAGAGCCTGGAAACTGTGGGCATGTGTGCGTGACGTACACTCTCGGCTCTGACTGGTCTGTTTTCACTTTGCCACCATACCGGTGCTGTTAGCTGTTTTTTCCACTCATGACTCCTGGTAGCTTGTTAAAGTTCTATTGGCCAATCAAATATGGAGGAATAGAAATCTATCTGTAATGTCGTCCTGATTGGAATCTATTCTGCACAACATCTGTTTCCTGTCTGTCCTGAAAGATCAATCCCCTGTTTTCCTGTTACAAGGGGAAAATCAAGGATCTAAGGACAGAACTGTAAGGACTCTACGTACCAGGGGCGTCACTTTGTGTTCAATCCACCAACGCGTCCCTGAGCAAGACCCTTAACCCCTCATTGCTCCAGAGACGTGCAGCACCAGTCAGTAACTTTAACAACTTCTAGACCAAGTTGTCCGTTCTCTCCCTGTGAACGTGACCTGGGCTTGACATTATTTTTTTTGCTCACTAGCTAATGTGTCTAGTGATTTTCCAAAGTTACAAGCCACACAGCATTTTCACTAGCCAAATTTTTGTTTTTGGGAAATTACGTTTTACATGATTAAAGTTGACAATGACGTGCTAAAATGTACTAATATTATCATTAGCTCTGATAAGGTTGTGTGTAAAGCTCCTTTTTTGTCTGTTAAAAATCAACTCTGGAAAGGCAGTTGTGATATGATGATTTCATGATATAAAGGCAGCCTTGCTAGTAGTAACACCACATCTCTTAATCATGAATACATCTGTAATGTTGCAGCATTTAAGGGCACTTTCCTCCTTTCTTTATCTCAGCTCTGTCTTTTCTCTTTCTCTCGTTCTGCTGTGCATTTCTTCTTCACTGCTCGGCCACGCACGCTCACGCACTGACTGACCGCTGTGTTGATGTGTGTGTGCGCCATCAGTCGCGTGTGATGACAGAGATCATCAGGTGAAAAGCAGATGGGAGTCTACAGGTCTCAGGGAGTGTGGCTGCCTGTGACAGATTCAACTTTTCTATTCTCTTTGACAAAAGTCTGGATGTCATGTTTGGCGTGTGCACCCTCGCGAGAGAGGTGAGAGTGCGAGACGCGGCGGTTGTGTGGATTCCCGTGATATTAAAAAAGCTTGCTTTGTCTTGTTTGCAGTGTCGTTGGTCAGTAGCGCGCAAGACAATAGGCTTCACTAATGGACCAATGAGCAGATGTGCATGTAGTAGTCATGGGAGTTGTAGTGTCGTAGTGTCACGTTGCATGTCGTTTGTTATTTCAGTCTTTTGACAAGACTACATGCCAAAGTGGCTAGTGGGAGTGACTGTGTTACGAAATCCACCCGCATTTGGCGGGTTGGCGGGTGTTAATGTCAAAGCCCTGAACATGACAAAAGAGGAGGGAAGACTAAATCACGCCTGCATGTGTGTTGCCTGAGCAGAGATGATGTTACAGGAGAAAAGTTAATCAACAGATCTGAAAGCAGCACAGAATGACTCTTAGATTCTGTTTTGTTTATTTGTTTCCTTTTACACGAATAAAATCATTTCCAACATAAATTGGTGCAGAAACTTTCACCAGAATGCAGGAAATGAAGTGTTGTGGGCCCTGCAGAGCTCATCTATCTCTGCATTGAGGATGAGGATAAGACACGTGCCTTTGGCCTGAGAGCCCCGGGTTTGAATCCACTATGAGACACCAGTGTGTCCCTGAGCAAGACACTTAACCCCTCGTTGCTCCAGAGGCGTGCGACCTCTGACATGTAGCAGTTGTAGCAAAGTGGCTTTGGATAAAAGCGTCAGCTAAATGAATAAATGACGTTTTCCTAAACCTAACCAACGTTTCTGAGAGTCTAACCGTTGCATATTTATTGTTGCTAACTTGACTGCGGAGCCCTGCACGTCGAAATACAACGCTAAAGGGAACCCAGGGCTTCAAAAAGCGTCTGTATGTGAGGAGTTGGGAGTGAGAATGTGTTGGCTGTGAAAGCCCCTCAGGGCATAGCTATTTTGGATTTGCAATATTAGGAATTTATAAATACAATTGACTTGACAAGTTTACAGAAATTCAGGGAGGAAAGTAAGTAAGATAATAATAAAAGAAACCAAAGGAATGAAACAAAAAGCAGAAAGACTTCCTGGTACCAGTGTTGTGTTAGTTTCCCTCTGGCGGCTCACTGCTGTCTTAATTAGCTCGTTTCACTGAGCAGCTTTCAGCGTTTGTCAGCAGCTTGTTCATCTCAGCACTGCTCTGTCCATTAAAGACTCCTGCAGGACACGTTCACTGAGGCTGGGAAACTCCAGCTTCAGGCTGTGAAGTGAACGCAGCACGAAGACGCACAGAACCAAACGTCCTTTGGTAACACAGCTCTGCAGACTGCGTGCACAAAGCTGCTTCTATATTCACGCAGAGCAGCAGGACTGATGCTGCAGCTGAAAAGCTCTCACATCTTTTTCAAGCAGCAGCAGTGACATTAACTGTGACAGAAAGCTGGAAATGGACCACAGACTCAACCAACGCAGATGCTATATCCATTTAACTCCAGGAACCATCAGAACGGAGAGAACAAATGTGCTCCCATTTCCTGCAGCTCCTGTAACGCGGCTACAGAGAAACGACTGTAACTGCTCCAAAGGCCATTTCTGATTAGGGAAATTGTGATGGTTTCTGCATCTAATGGCACCGGAGACCAACACAGACTGTTAGCAGTGTGCTCAGCAGGTAGCTGGGAAAATACATCTCATTTGGCCGCTGTGGGTTTTTGTCAAACATCCAGCTGTTGTTTCAGCCCTCTTTTCAAAAAGCAGACCCATTTCCCTAAACTCTACACACAAATCCCTTCATTTCTCACAGCCTGCACCATGTGGTCACTGAGGAAACACTAACTAACAATACTGTTGACTGAAGTCAGCTACCCAGGTACCCCACACCAACCAGAAGCTTCACCAGGCAGATAAAAGGGCGGAAGAGGTCCAGGACACCAGAGAGGAGGAAGAAGAGCAGTATGGAGAGGGGTACAGTAGGAGCTGGAGGAGGAGACTGGACAGGAGGAAGATGAGGAGGAGGAGGAGGACAGGATTCTCCGGCCTGTCCCAGACCAAAGGAAAGATACTGGGGCAGAATTAGAGGTGCAATAACTAATCAACGTAGTCGACAAAAATCGATTATTAACTCTGTTGCCAACTAATTTAATAATCTATCCGTTCATGACGTCATCGGGCCCATTTATACTCCTTTATACTTGTACGTAGGTAATTTATTAGACACCACCGGACACAGTTCTCTTGTCTTGAGGCTAATCCGCCCCAGACTCCCTCACAGAGTTTTGTGAGTTGTTGAGTTGGGGATGTTGTCAATGTTGTGAAACGCTGTCTACTACAAAATCGTTATTATTGGTTCTCTCTTGTAAATTTGGCCAATGTAACACGTGACGTTATTCCCGTCTTTGTATAAATATAGTGTCAGTTTGTCCCGGAGTGCAGTACTGCCGTGTGAACTGCTCCGTCCCTGAACAGCAGATCAGCTGCTCAGACCTCCTGTTGCTGCAGCAGAAACTTTCATTAAAAGATTGATGGATTGTTAATTAGCACATGCCTAAGACAACTAAGTTTATTTTAAAAGCTGAATGAGAGGCATTGTGTAATTTTGTGATTCGTAATCCGAACAGTTGATCATTCGTTTCAATAATCGATAGATTAATCGAAAATAGTTGTTAGTTGCAGCCCTGACAGAATAATGAGTAGTTTGTGTTGTACTGTACAGCACACTAAGGAATAAAAAAAAGAGCGAGTGTATACATGTATTTGTTGTTTCTCTTTTCTGAGGAGGAAAACCACAAGCAACATTACTAAAAACCAGTTTTTGTAGTATTGTTTTGAATTTATCTCTCCAGTGTGTCAGACTGTGTTGTAGTTTGTGTTTCTGAGGGCAAAGTTTGGTTTTTCAGCAAGACTGAATGGTTTTGAGTGGAGAGCTTCATTTTGACCTGAAAACAGGATTTTTGGGGAATTGGGTGAGAGAAGTTTTTGATTTGTGTTTAGAGTTTCGAGAAAAAGAAATGTGTATGAGAAATCGAGAAAAACTGTAACAGGTTTTAAGAATGTGGGACGACATACAGACATAACGACAAATATTTAACGCACGCGGCAGACGCTTCAGTCCAGACGCAGGACCACACTCTGCGTTTGTACTAAACGGTTTCAGAGCAGCGGTTTTGGAGACTCGGGATCTCACAGAATCTCACGTGATCAAACGTGACAGGAACAAACACGGAGGCAGACTGTCGTCATCAGCTGGTCGACCTTGTGTGTGAACTGTGGATGAACTCGAGGCTGAGGAGAGGGAATCAGCAGGTTTCTACATTTTATAAAGCAGCTACACAACACGCTGCTCAGCTCACTCTCATTGGCTGTTAGGGGTTTCTGATTGGAGGCTCTTATCCAGTGGGCAAACTTCAGATTCTGTCTGTAAACAGGATTTGGGCCGGTAATCTGTTCAGGGCGAATCTGACCCAAAATATCCTCTAATATGCTATTGCTATATATATATATATAGTTTTTTTTGCACATTCCTTGTTAAATATCCTGTATATGTTTTGCATTTTGTGTATTATTTTGTATACTTGTACATTTTTCTTTACTTGTTTTATGTTTATGTGTAATGTATAGCACCAATAGCTACCAAAGCAAATTCCTCGGGTGGGAAAATGTACCTGGCAATAAACCTGATTCTGATTCTCTCTGATACACCGAGATGAACTCTCCACTCCTCTGCACAGCAGGCGCTGCTCACCCGCCTGATCGTCACACTGAACCTTTTCAGAATCTGAACCAGAATCAGCTTTATTTGCCAGGTATGTGCACACATACGAGGAATTAGTTTCAGGACTGTACTTTGCTCACGATGTTCTTACTCACACAATAATACAATAATAAAATCAGAAGCTTTTTCCACTTCATTCACTTCTCTAAACAGAACTACCAGCGTCAGCATCACTACAACAACCCAGCAGCGACCCACCTCCATCCACTGCCCGTGGGACTTCATCTTGAGGACCACGCAGGGGTCGGGTTTGGACAGAGCATCGCGGTCCGAGATCCCCTTGCAGGTGAGCCGCAGCTCCACTTTGGTCAGACAGGGGCTGCTGAACAAACCCAGGGAGTTGGCGGCGGACTCGTAGATGTCACTCATGGTGGAGGCGGGACAGGAAGTCTGCACAGGAGAGTGGATCAATAGAAAACAGTGTTTCACAGAGGAGCACATCTTTAACACAGAGGCAAAGAAAGGAATTAGAATCACATTTATAACAAGGACAAATAAAAAGCAGAATAAAACCCACAAAGAGAGAATAAATGAGTTTTAGAAAATCCAGTCAGAGTGCAGCAAAAACCAACAAAGATAAAAATAAAAGTAGAGAAACCGACCACTCAGAAGCAGGAGAGCAGCAGAGTTGGGGTGCGTTCAAGGTCATCAGGGCGATAAAACGATAATAATGTTTGAATCACAAATTATTCACACTTTATTTTTCTATTAAAATGTTTTTTTTGTTGAGGAAAAGGGACTGAAAAAAGATTTTATTGGTTGAAATCAGTTCTGAATGTTCTGCCTCAGATTTATGAAGCGACCCACTGTTTGTTCTGACTTTCACTCAGGAGCATAAATCAGCCTTTAAACTGAAAGAAACAATGATGTAACATTTATTCTGATTATTATTGATATCACATGATATGAATTTTATTTTTTATCATTGTCCGTATCACTCAGCCCTTTGAGATCATCAGGTAGTCGCCTCACTGACTGCTTCCTGAGGCTCCTGCTGTGTTCATGTTCTCCAAGAAATTAATTAGAGTGATTCATAAACTGGCAGCAGCACTTTAAAAGCTCTTCTGTAAGCAGCTGGAGAGATTTAAGAGTTCTCGCTCTGACGGTCTTGTTGTTGAACACCGGAGCCGGAGACCGTTGACAAGCATTAAATATTAACAGTTTGATGCCCTTCCCACCCGCGAGCAGCCATTTAGAGCGAGCTGCACTGAGAGAAGCTGCTCTCGTGCCGACCGTCTCTGCGTAATGATATGAGGTAGAAACATTTCTGAAGTCTTCAGTGCAACACGAACCACTTACTCGACACGTATCCATACACTGTGGGAATATATCTTCTGATTGAACGTCATCAATATGCAAAGAATGAAAGTCAAATAATCACTGATGTTGCCATGAAACGCAAATCTTTTCATGTCTAATGATGGACAGTTGAGTGTGAGCCAGCTAATGGACAGCCTGAGAGCAGAAAGAGAATATGTAGCTATAGGAAGAAGACACCATTATCTCCAGAGAAGGAATAGACACCATTATGTTTAGAACAAGCCAGGAACTTGAAATAATGGCGTCAAGGGGAGCAGGATGCATTTGGAGAAGTGAAGCTCCCCAGTGAGGCCACAAAACATGTTTAAAATGTGTTACGGAGCCTGATCGGCTGCTTCCTGGGACCAGCTCACACTCACGTGTTCTGTTTTTCATTTACAGCAAACGTGTGTTGCATGGAACTATTTCACTCGAGTGTTTCACTGAAAAAAGAAAGTGTGAGAGGAGGTGAGGACGTCAACACTTCTTCATTAACACTTGAAGTCAATCCAGCAAAACGGCTCCACATAACACGCAGCTGCTTCAATGGAGCATTTATTCTGGAAATCTCCCATCAGACCGACAGTAGAAAAAGGTTTTCCAGCACCCCCCTCAAACCCTCTCCCCATCAATGTCTGCACAAAGTCTCTATTCCTTTATCACTTTAACATCTTGTTTATTCCCTGTTTTTCTTTATATTATATATGTTTATGTCTGGCACCTAGTCACAAAAGCAAATTCCTTGTACGTTTAAAAACTACTAAGCAATAAGCTGATTCTGAATGCAGTCAGAGTTCAGTCACAGCAGCATCTAATGGAATTTAGAGGATCTGCAGACAAGCACAGGCGTCAATAACAACATCATGAATGGCTCTGTTCTGCTCAAGCGTCCAGTGAGCCGTGGCAGCGTGAACCAGCATGCACAATACAAACTGAAGCAGCTTTTTGTTTTTCACACCTGGGCGACTCCAGCGGCTGCAGAAA
>NW_024041838.1:0-23861 GCF_014851395.1 Micropterus salmoides | reverse complement strand
TTCCTGTATACCAGTAGTTTAATAAAAATAAATATAGACATTTATGACCAATTTCTGTGTAAAAGGGCTGCGCACACCTCAAGAAAAAAATATTTAAATAGAAGACTGTAGACAGTTTCATTGATTTTTGTGGAATCATAGTGTTACGCAGCCACATATGTTATTTGTTCAACTGTGCTACAGTGTTAAAAATGAGCAACACGTTATGTGATTTTCCAGACCGATCTGGAATTCCAGATTTTCCAAACTCTGCGAAGGACATGTAGGTACTTCATTTGTATAATAAATGCACAGCACAGCCATTTTGACATTACTGTAATTCTAACAGTTTTGAAAATATATCCATACATAGTGGTTGCGCTTGCAGATCTGCATATCATAGAAGAATGGACGATTGGCTTGGCGGAGGTCTGCGCTCTCTGACTTCCCTTCTAGTTTTAGGCGTGGCACCTATGATCAGGCTTTTATTCACTGATTTAATAAAAAATAGATTTTTTTAATATAGTGGCTAAGCATGCTCCTGAGCTACACCTGTGTCCTCATGGAATATGTGTTAGTTTGGGGGGGTGTGGATCAACCTTACTGGCAGTATGTCTGGTCTGGGAATTAGTTATCTTAATCCAATCAAGTCAACAGTGTTACTTTTCAAGAGGCAGGTGTCATATCACAAGGCATTGATCTCGCCGCCGGCTGATGTGCATATATAGGGAATTGATGTTTTTATGTGTTTGTTGTGTTAGTGTCTTTAAATCAGGAAGGAAATATAATTTTCATGTTTTGTGTCTGTGCCTGTGTGTGTGTGTGTGGTGTGTGTGTGTGTGCGCGCGCTCTGAAATCCTAGTAAAGACACCACTAGGTGGCAATAAGCCTCAGGAAAGTTTCCACATTTACAAAATCTTTAGGAAATGAAAGTATACTGTATTTAAATATTTTTATATGTATTTAATATTTAAATATGTATTAAGTGTGTATTCCTGTCAACCAGCTTGTGTCTATCTCAGGGTTTCTATCCATGAAGACATGGCTTCACTTGGAGTACTTGAATTACATGCTCAGGTCTGCAATTAATTCAACCTTTGAGCCACAGTTTTCCATTATGCTGATATGAGCCTTTATTATACTGAGAGGGATTTCAGAAGATCTACTCCCTAAAAATTCATATGCAGGGCCAGTGGTAATTAGTAAGAATGTATGGATAATATTTCTAACATTGCAAAAGAGCAGAAAAAAGAGAGAGAGATGATCTACAGGGTGGACAAAACAGCAGTATTAACCAGGGAAATCTCACCACATGCTGGAGTCAATAATTGCTGAATGAAACCCGCCGATGCTCTGGTTGGTCAGTGAGCTGAAAACACACCTCCTATCGTGCCCTGAAAGCGCTGCAGGTTTTGATCTGACTCTAGATATTTGCCCCCACAGCATCTCCTATCCCATCTTTTCTGGGCATGCCATCTCCATGAAGCAGAAGAGCCATTAAGAAAATGTTTCACAACGTTTTCTTGCTGAGAAAAAAAAGAGACGCTGTGGCTGTATTGTGTCTAGATCATCAGCCTGCTAATGACCACTTTACTAACCCCCATAAGATCGGTCTTTTCTCCCTTTTTTTCATGTCTTTTCTCTAAAGGACAGTAAAGCCTCTGAAGCATGAAATAGAGCCAGATTTTCTCTCAACAATGAATGCTTTCTATGCCAGTTTATTGAGTACCTCCAGCTAGACCAAGAACAAAAATCAAGTAATGGATTAATCAATTACTGTTAGTTAGCGCGGTGAGTAAAGGATGAACTTAATTTGAAACATAGATTATGTTATTTTGTTGTATACTTCGGGCCGTTGTGAACCATACTTTCAAAATTCAAGGAGACCGTATGTGTAAGATTGATGCAATTGCTTTTCACTGGAGAGAGTACTAGAGTTGTGCAGATTAAGCCAGATGACTCAAAATGTAATTCATCATTAATGTTTCTCTGATATTTCAGTTTATTTTCTCTCAGAGAACACAACCCTTGTGTCTGAAAGCCAGCCACGAATGAAAGAGCTCATACTGAGGTTTCAAAGCCTCCCTGTGAAAGCCCCTCCGCCACACTGCCGCCCCAGAACCACAGAGCAGCATATGATATAGAGCAGAGCTGTCATCCTCGGCAGCCCGGGTTTCATTACTCAGGCCGTATTTATCCATCCATGCTCAGGAAGTCTGCGTTTATCAGGCCTTTTTATCGATGGCCATTGGGGTCATTACTAGGGATGGACAGTATTTCCTGTGCAGTCATAATTAAGTCATAGTGCTGCAGTCATTCATCAGTAAGGTTATAGTTTGACTGAAAGCTGTAAACGCCCTCATGGCCAGCTTTTCTAAATTATGCACAATTTCAACATCACCGAAGCCTCTTTTTTATCATGCCTTGTCAGGAGATGTTGTGTTAATTGTGTGGTATACAGACACGCTCACAGTTGCGTGATTTGTGAAATCCTGGTGTATGTGTTTAGTAAAACCCTCATCTTTCCACATATATTAAAATCACTTTGTCATCTACTATACCCAAGTCATCATGTATCCAACCCCTGGGGTTTGGATCAGAGTTATGGGTGTGTTAGCAAGTGGAAGAATTACAGCGCATGGGGTGGCTTGTATAATAGTGAGAGCTCAGCATTTTAAAGCTAATTTCAGCATTACTGTCACACTAATTTCTGCAGCTACAGTCGTGTGTTTTGACTATTTTTAAAAAAAGACAACATGCAGAACATGCAAGACCAGGGAGGTAAAATGGTAAGACAAATAGATTTTTGTTAAACGTCTATGGTAGACACAGATGAGCTTGTTGTCAACATTTAGAATGGATCAGTGCTTTTGCCCTTGCTCTTAATGGATATAAAAAAGAAAACATGTCTTCACATCTTCAATATGTGGCATTAGCAACGTGTATATGTTGCTGTGACACAATAAACAGAAAAGACAGTTAAATCTCTATTCATCCCTTGATGTATAGAATAACCTTGTTTTATGGGCTGTGCCACAAAGCAGAAAATTAGTTCCTAAAAAAGTCATTAGAAACTTGCTTGTTTTATAGGGTGACATGCCCTCTTGTGACCAATACTGTGCATTTTTCTCAATAGAAGGCCTTGATAGAGACACAGGAGAAAGCTCTGAGTGGAAGATACTTCCATACAGTAAATTAGTCAGGTACTGGCCTGTGAAAGTATTTATTGTAAACATTTGGTTATACACAAATATGATGTTATTTGAACATAAGTTCATAATAATAGGGGAACAACAGCCATAAATACACATAGTAAATATACAGTATGCAATATAAATCTAAAAATACAAGCATACACCAATCAGCCATTACATTATGACCACTAACAGGTGGAGTGATTAAAAGTAATTATCTCATTGCCATGGCAATCTGTCAGTGGGTGGGATGTATTAGGCAGCAAGTGAAAATTTTGTCCTCACAGTTGATGTGTTAGAAGCGATTTGAACGACTTTGACAGGGGCTAAATTGTGATGTGATGTGATGATGCAGCTCTTGAGGGTGATCATGGGTGGTCAAGGCTCATTGATGCGTGTGGGGAGTGTAGGTTGGCATGTGTGGTCAGATCCAACAGATGAGCTACTCTAAGTCAAATTGCTCAAAAAGTTAATGCTGGTTCTGACAAAAATGTGTGAGAACACACAGTGCATTGCAGTTTGTCGTGCATGGGGCCGCGTAGTCAAAGACACCTGTCCACTGCCGAAAGTGCCTACAATGGGCACAAGAACTGGACAACAGAGCAATGGAAGAAGGTGGCCTAGTTTGATAAATCACGTTTTCTTTTATATCACGTGGATGGCCGGGTGCGTCACTTACCTGGCACCATGATGCACTATGGGAGGAAGGCAAGCCGGCAGAGGCAGTGTGATGCTTTGGGCAATGTTCTGCTTGGAAACCTTGGGTCCTGCCATTCGTGAGGATGTTACTTTGACATGTACCACCTACCTAAACATTGTTGCAGACTATGTACACCCTTTGATGGAAACTGTATTCCCTGATGGCAGTGGCCTCTTTCAGCAGGATAATGCTCCCTGGCACAAAGCAAACATTGTTCAGGAATGGTTTGAGGAACACAAAAACCAGTTCAAGGTGTTGACTTGGCCTCCAAATTCCCCAGATTTCAATCCAATCAAGCATCTGTGGAATGTGCTGGAGAAACAAGTCTGATCCATGGAGGCCCTACCTCGCAAGAAGTAAGTTGAAAGCAGTAATACAATGAGTATCAGTCAATGTTGTTTGATATAATAATCGCTGTTGTCGCATTGCCGTTCAGATCAGGAATAGTTAGTAATCTATCCTATATTTAATATACTCCTTTGTCTTCTTTATTAGTTATTTAATTAGATTATATTTGTCACCGGGCCAGACAGGGGGACAGATATTCACTAATCAGTGAATCACTCCACAGAGAAAGGACAGCACCTGCAAGAGAATGGCAATGGCGGGTGGGGACAACAGAAAAAAGGAAATCACCAACATTTCAACATTTAATGAATCTATCAAATTTAACCCTTTAAAACCTACGCCGACTATGCCACGCAGTGAAAAATGAATCACAATAGCACAGCATTTTGCATACAGTCATGAGAGTGGTATCAATCCTGTCATCTATTGTCAAATTGTTCCACTATCTCTTGAACATCAAGGCAGGGAGCTGTTTTGTCAAAACAGGAAAACATGAAGTGAGTGAAAACATGACACCTTCAGAAGTCTTGAAGCCTCTAGGTAAAGGAAACACTGCAGAATACTGCTTGAAAACAAGCATAAAAGTTGCTGTAATGTTGACTGCAGAAACTGAACATGTAATATATAAAAAAAGAAAACAACACGACATTTTCTCTCTCCACCCACCGAAAATAAACACTTGGAACAATGTCTGACTGGCCTTGTCGAGTATTTTTCAAAATGATAAAGCATTTTTTCTGTAACAATAAGCTTCCTTTGATCATAAACACATTTGAGTGGATTTGACTATTTGTTAAGCGCTTGCTATCCCCGATCAGTGTTCATTAACTGTTAATGAACAGTGGCGGAATAAGCAGGGATATTACAGACAAACAATTAGACAGGCACTCAAACAGAGGCTGCACAGGTCAAAGTGCAGCAGATTAATTACCTCTGTCACGTGAAAATGGAAGTTACAAGAAAAAGTACACTGCCAAAGTATGTGTTGATGTTGTATAATATTCCCCCAAGCTATTTTCAGGAAAACAGCTTCTGAATGCAGAGCTGGAGAACAAGAAAGCATCATATACCTTAGATGTACCTATGTTGCTCCAGTGAATACAGAGATTTTTTTTCTTCTTTCCTAGTGTGGAAAAATATTATAAACAGAGGTAAAGTGTAAGGAGGAACAGGAGGAAGTATAGTGTTTTAAGGCCAGCTCACCACCCACGAGTGATACACTGATCTTCATTTTCATGCTCACTGTGGCACATCTCATCTCATCACACCTTTCCAGGTGCAGTCTTCTGAGCAGTTCTCTGGTGTCAGCTGGGCCCACAGAGCTGCTAGAGGACATGCTAACAAGGATACATCGATGGTACTCTGTGCTTACAGAGCACAGCAGGGGCATGTGATAGTGTGGGACCTAGTTAGACTTAAGATGAAGTTAAGCACTGTATGTGGTTTTGAAATTTTTTTATTGTGAATTGGTTCATAATACACCACCTGCTAGGTGTGGTCAGAAGGTCTCTGGTGCCTGCTGTGGTGGCAACCTCAGTACCTACTTCGGTGGTGGTCTGTGGAGGAGACATAATTTTAAGAA
Organism: Micropterus salmoides; assembly: GCF_014851395.1. Taxonomy (NCBI): domain Eukaryota; kingdom Metazoa; phylum Chordata; class Actinopteri; order Centrarchiformes; family Centrarchidae; genus Micropterus; species Micropterus salmoides. The sequence continues at coordinate 18,058 of NW_024041838.1, read as the reverse complement.
TAGGGGAAAGCCCCACCCATATCCTTGGCAGAGGTCTCTGAGATAGTCCAGAAGTTCCTCAGTGGCAAGGAGCCAGGTGTGGATGAGATGCGCCCAGAGATGCTGAGGGCACTCGACATTCTTGGTCTTGGCTGACACGCCATTTCATTGTTGCATGGAGGTCGGGGACAGTGCCTGTGGAGTGGCAGACTGGGATTGTGGTTTACATTTTTTAAAATATGGACCAGAATGGGGCATTCAATTATTGGAGTATCACACTACTCAGCCTCTCCGGGAAAGTTTATTCCAGGATCCTGGAGACTCAGACTGACTGTCGACCACCTCTTTGCAGATGATGTGGTTCTGTTGGCTTCATCAAACTGTGACTTTCAGCATGCAATGAGGCGGTTTGCAATCAAGTGTGAAGTGACTGCACTGCCAAATCTGAGGCCATGGTTCTCTGTCAGAAAGCAGTGGATTGCTCCCTCTGATTTGGGAGTCATAGTGACGCCACACACAACTGTTGTGACGTAATGTTCAATGCGACACACACACCGGCGATCCACACAGCTTTCTCTTTTTTAAGTTAAAACGTTTCAACATTCCTCAGAATGTAAAGACAGATAGGCGGTATGAAAAGCTTCCAGCTGTGTTTTCCTCTGCCGTTGTTGCTGCAGCGGTCTGTGTGACGGCGGGAGCAGAGGGCTCTGTGAGCGGGCTGCTGGCCGGCCTCACTCCTCCCGCGGGTTGGCACAGGCATCCCCCGCAGCCACTTGCGGAGCTCCTCTACTCCGTTCTGCTATCACTTCTCGTAAAACTGTCAATATTCGAAATCTACATAGCTGATTTCTCACCTCAAAACTTCTCAGAAGTGGATTTAGTGATGAAATTCCCTACGAAACTGTAAAATATAAAACTTCCTGTTGCTGGCCTCTGTCTGGTGCAGCAATGATGATGCAGTGAATAGTGACGATTCTCTCTGACCAATCAGCAGTCTGTCGTGTTTTCACGTTACATTTTAGTATCCCTCAGCTCGCTTGGAACTTTGAGGGAGGTGAGGTGATATGAAAAAAAAGTACCTGGAAGCAGGTACAGGTACAACATTTCTACAATGGAAACCCAAACAAAGGTGAGTTGAGCCAAAGGGCCTCCGCTCAGACTAGCTTGGTTTGAGGGCGTGCCTGACCCCCGCCAGCCGCTTGGCAAGCTTTATGATGCGTTTTCATTGTGACGTCACAAGTAAAGGAAGTGAAGGGCTGGACTACAAACAAGCTGTTTTCAAGCAGTTCAGAGCAGAACTTTCTGTGGGAGATGGGAACTCCCTTTGGGCTGTACTTTGGGCTTTTTCACTTTGCAAACCTGTTACATGCACAAAACAGATATATAACTCAATAAAGGAGAGGGGAAAAGCCAAAAAGAATAATACCACCTCTTTAGTGATGTGTTCTTTCTTTGTGGAATAAGTACCTCACATATTTTGTTATGTCATATTTTATTTTGTTTAGCCTATTTAGTGATTGTAAGATTGCTCCTCTTGACCTGAGTCAACCATTTTTTCCTAATCTCCATGTCAGCTGGGAAACCATATATTCGTACATCTTTTTCTGACCACCTGCAGCATCTCCACACAGCACAATAAACTGTGCTGTAGACTATTGTAAGACAGTACACAGGCACAAACCACTTAACATGCTGTTCGCTGAGTAAATTGGAGATTTATCAATTAATTAATACATGACAATCATTGATAGTCACCTGTCTGTTCTATCTGAAGTCATAAAGATTGCATTAGTCATTAAGATCAATTAATCCTGTTACCATGGGATTACTAAAAGGAATGTTAGAAAGGTAAAACTGATCTGAATTTTAAAACGTGTTCAAGTGAACACACTTTCCAATGTAAGGTTAGCCAAAAAAAGTCAACAACGTAGGTGACAGTAGTTGTTATTGTTAAAATACATGTCCTCCTTTTTTAAAAAAAATAGTAATGTAACTAACTAACTAATGTGTCAGTGTGCTATACAAATATTGTAAATCAACGCTATCATTGTATAATTATCAAAAATCGCTTAAAATAGCAGTTTTGATGTTTCTCTCGCTCATTTTCAATTGCCCACCTAGGACTTACGAGAACAATCTGCAGTCTCCATGCACCACGTGACAATCAAGCATTTTGGACCCCCGCTAATGTGACTCTGTTAAGGACTGTTAGCCAATCAGAAACAGAATAAGGCGGGCTCTGACAAGCCGGTGTACATGATCCCAAACAAGCTTCACAACCTAGACCGCAGAAAGAGTTTCACAGTGGTAAGTTATTAATTTGTAACAAATTGATCTTTCACAAGTAATGTTTTAACTGTGCACTGTCTCTACAAAACGGGAGCAGTCTATTGACTGCCTAACGTTCGGTAGGGAGGGTGGGGATGAGGATAAGGCAGCAGGTGAACGACTTGTCACTGTGTGTTTGGCAGCTCGTGTATTTTCCCTCCGGTGTTTTTGAGGGCAGGCCACACCAGCCGCTAGGCGAGCATTATGATGCATGTTACAATGTGATGCAAGTTGTTAACGGAAGTAAAGGCTGGGCTACAATCAAACTGTTTTCAGGCAGTTTAGGAGCAGTGTTTTCTGTATGAGATGGTGACACCCTTTGGGGTGGACTTAAGTCGTTCTGACATTGCAAACCTATTACATGCACAAAAAATATGTATAACACAATAAAGGAAAGAGTCAAAAGCATTATATGGACTATTTAAACTTGCATTAATGTATTGACCACTTGGAGCAATGCAACAGCTTGAATTTCCCTCGGGATAAATAAAGTATGTATCTATCTATCTACAAGCTGTAAAACCAACACTGGCATATTATGGCAGTTGCCTGTATAAACATCCAGCAGACACAGAATTACATTAGCCTTTATTATGAGTTGTTTTTCTGGTCTGATGAATGTCAGTTCAATATTCACTATACTTTCAGTGCTGTTTTCAGCCTCCACTAACCCCTGAGGAAAATATCAAGCTAGCTAATAGAAACTCCACTATGTTCGTTCATCAACTAAGTGCTAACTTTTTCTTCCTTTGTCTGTCTGTTGTTGTCATACATTGGTGTCCTTAAAGAAGTATGTCTTGTTCTTTGGATGATCCAATTGGGTCCTTATTAATATTTTCTATATCAATTAATGAGGCTACAATAAGCCTTCCTTCTGTGATAACAAAACAAGCTGTTCAGGCTGGTATTGCTGGTTTGTCAGTATAGTGTGCCAGCTTGGTATGGCTGGTCACCCAGTCAAAGCTAAAATGGTATCTACATACAACTAAAGTAAACTAAACTGGAGGTTATAGAATTTATGCTAATCATGAGGATACATACAGTGAACAAAATTATAAACGCAACACTTTTGTTTTTGCCCCCATTCATCATGAGCTGAACTCAAAGATCTTGAGGTGGATGGATTATCTCGCCAAAGGAGAAGTTCTCACTAACAGATTTTGACAGATTTGTGAACAATATCTGAGATTTGTGTACAGAGAAAGTCTTAGATCTTTGAGTTCAGCTCATGATATTTTCTTCACCAAAGTATGTCCATAGCCTTAACCTAACCACATATGGGACTCAGGACTTGAAGCCTGGTCCAGCCTGGTACAGTATATGAATGTAGCACTTTGTTGAAGAAAAATTCTGCCAGGGAACATAATCAGGTATTACGTTTTCTCCAAAGCACATTTGGCAAAAACAATGAATGGCAACCATCGAAGTTCATATGTCTTTGCAGCAGACATTTCTTTCTTATCTTTCATCAAAGATAAGCTTAAGTAAACAGTATTTTAATTATTGTATTTTAAGTTTTATTCATTATGTAATAGACATGGTTAGTTTTTTGGACCAATGCGACCAACTCCGCGCTATGACAAGTTAATGGTATGCTAGCTAACAGTTAGTTAACGCTAGCTAAATATTAAGATTTAGAGGGAAGGCTTATTGTCAGTCTGATTAGTTAACAGCAGTTGTTGAAAGGGAGAGAGGGTTTTACCAGCAGTGTTAGAGTTAGTGTTACAATAAGTAACACTAACAATAATGTTATTTCTAACGGCATATCTTGGACATAAACTCTCATCATTTTAAGTGCCAAATCTGATGACCTGTTTTCTTCTCGCACACACCAGCCACCAAGAAGGGAAAAAGTGAGGAAGACATGGACAGGTATGAGCAGACAAAAAGTGTGGAGAAGGAAAAGAAGCAAGATACAGTGGATTGTAACGGCAAAGATGACGGTTATCCCGCCCCTCCCGCTAGAAAGCCAATCATCTGCTTTTAACAGCCAAAGCGGGAATAATATTTCAGCCAATCGTGTGGTTCCAATGACATAAGGATCTGTATTAATTGTATTGCACATGCGCAAAGTGGTGACGTATGTGCAGTAGAAGTATAACCGGTCGGGAAAAACGCTTTTCAAACCTTATTTGGGACAAAGTTGTCAAACTTTTTCAGCGAGTATTATCAGATTTTAATTCTGATTCTATTGTATTCCATGTAGTTTTTATGTCCCGGTGACCCGTATAAGTGCAGTTCTGGCTTTCTCCCCATTCATTTAGATAGGAGCCTGGTCTTGTTAGTCCGAAATAGCTACGTTTCCAAGATGGCTGCCGAGTGGCAGGACTTGCCTAAAAGGACTTTGGTACCAGTATAAGATAAAAAATTTATTTTTGAAATTTGAATCATGCAAAGCTGCCATACAGGAGTCACAGAACTATAATATATTACAAGCACCATTAAAATGTTGAATGCAAAGCTAGTTTCAGCACTTATTTTTCAGACAAAACGAGAAGAGCTTCAGCTGTCAGTGCCCATGATATTTAGTCAGATCTTAGATATTTAGACAGGTAAATGTGCTGTATTACTGACTTTGCTTAGCTTTGAGGTTTTCATTTAAAGCTTGAAGACCTAAGAGCAAAAGCACAAACATCCTTAAAATACAAACATCTGTTGTGGCTGGTGATGTGATCAGCAGCAGTGAGGTAGTGGCAGGCAAAGTCCATTTCCAGAAGACAAGTTTGGCTGTAACTCCCAGCAACGTGGTCGCTGGAGTTTCAACTGATGAACAGAGAAATTACCAAATAGATTATGACATTATAGCACCAAGAAATACTAGAAAGAAACTAGTTGGCTTAAGGTACTTCACCACAAGTTGTAAGGAATAATCTTGCAACGAGTTACAGGAAAACCGGGTTATATAAGCCATGGACTGATGAGAAACCAGTGTGTATTTCCGCCCAGCTGTCACCAGGGCCTCCAAAACACCCACAACCACCAACACACAAACAGATGAAAGGAAGGGGGAAAAACATGGGAGAGACAGAATACTCCACAGCTACCACTTTTTACAATATCACCATACTATTAAATATCTAATTGGCATAACACTGCAAGAAACAGCTTATTTTATATCAAAAGGATATCAGACCATCTAACATCAAACACTTGACTGAGAGATGTGGATTTTTGGATCGGCTCAACCCAGGGGACGTGATACAAGCTGGTAGAGGGTTTGATGTGGCAGATTCAGTTGGACTGTACTTTGGCGACTTTGAATAGTCGATGAAGATTCAACGCTTTGATAGAAGGAGCCTTATTCGACTGCCAATCTCACAGTTGTATCTTTGTAGAGGCGTTATGAAAAAAGGATCATGTCATTTTAGCTCCATTGCTCAATGTCTGATTTTACATAAAACTACTGGTTTTCTCACAAGACGTTAATACATATACAGCCTATTATGATATAAATATCAACATATAATGCTGTAAATAAAAATGTGAAAAGATTTAATCAAATTTTTTAAAGTGCTTGAATAAAAACAAAATTGTATTCCTAAGCTTTAAGGAAAGTGGGGGAGGGGGGTAGCGTGTGTGTGATAAAAGAAGAGACACAGAGCACCAGCTGCATCGGTACTGTGCAAAGTTGTGCGTGAACTTTGCAGGATGTTAGAATCAATTATCATCATTGATGAACACATAAAGAATATGATATGATTGAAACAGTACTTGGGATAGACCTGCAAGGAACCATGCCCGAATTCTCGGCGGGCACGCACAACTTGGCACAAGACCTGTGAATGGCAGGCGAGCAGAGCAGAGAGAAGAGGGTCAACAATAAGTCTCAGTTTAGCTGTAAATTTACAGTGTAAGTTACAGTGACTAATGAATAGAGACTTCTGAGAGCTCTGCAGCTTCTCAAGATTAAAGCCGGTCTACCGTGTGTAATCAACTATATGCATTTATCTACAGAAACTCTCAATTGGGACTCGCAATAAACAAATATACTGTGGTTCAGCTGTTTTCTGTTATCCATCTAATGTTTAGCTATTTGCCACATACAGTTACTGCATTTCCAACTTGAAATCTTCAAATATCAAGCTTTAATCAGCTTCTACAAATTAACTGTCTTCTAAAGATTTACACTTAAGTCTGTCTTCATTATGGAATACAGGCAGCCCACAAAAATAGCCCTTGTCTTCAGATGATCAGGTGATATTGCTAGAATAAGAGCTGTAAACGCTTTTACTACTAGCTCTGGAATGACACAATATTGGACAAATGAGTGAACTTTCTTGCACACTGCCTCCTTTTCCTGGTCCCCAGACAGCAAAGTTGCAGTAGCTTGCATCTGGCACTTTAATGTGAACACACTTCTCCTAACCCTGCCGTACAAGTGCAGTGGCCAAATTGCACCAATCCCTCCAACTCCACAGCAACCCAGGCTGTCAATGATGTGTCACTTGAACTGTAGGAAAAGTTTACCTAACACTGGGGGGGGGGATTGACTAGACTTATGTCATAAGATATAGTGTTAAAGGGGCAAAAAGTAGTTTTTCAATAAAATCACAATTAATAGATACAATTTTTACTTCCTTTTTGTCTATAGACTCTAACTTCACTTAGAAATGAAGCACGCGCCTGTTTTCTCACTATTACAAACAGGCACATGCTATTAATGTGAGGACACCAGGTCGGGATGTTGCCCTGTGTGCGCCATCTAACCTCTCTCCAAATACAGCGACAATACCACAGCTAACGACATGCGGTCCACTAACACTACAAAACAACCAGCCCCCAGCACAACACAGACTCCACGTAAGGATACAAAACAACAATAAAGGTTTTTGTGCTGAAGCCCATTAGACTAAATGAGATTCAGATGATGTCGGGTGAAAACACAGCGAACATCACAAAGGCTGGAGTCACGGAGAGAGTTAGCTCGCCGGCTAATGCCAAGCAGTTGCTAACGTTATCCAGTGCAAAGATGTATCGCTTTCCACATTACTTCACCAACTAATGCAATCCATAATACTATCCTCCACATTTAAGAGTAGGCTTAAGACTTTCCTCTTTGATAAAGCTTATAGTTAGGGCTGGCTCAGGTAGTCCTGAACCATCCCTTAGTTATGCTGCTATAGGCCTAGACTGCCGGGGGATTTCCCATGATGCACTGAGCTCCTCTCTCCTCTACTTTCTCTCCCTCTGTATGCAACCTTATCCCATTATTGCATGTTACTAACACAACTTCTCCCCTTTCTGGTAGTCTTGTGCTTTCTCGTCCCTCTCCTCTCTCCTCCTATCACTTCCTGCAGGTTTTCTGGCTCTGGAGCTGTGGAGTCTGGATCTGTGGTTGCGGGTCACCTGCTGCCCCCGTGTTCCTGCTCGACACCCTCTACTGCAACGACTATTGTTGCTAGTCTTATTGTTATTATAATCATTAACATTACGATGGTTACCATTAACACTATTATAAATATCTGTACCATTTTTCATTTAGTTTATAGCAACATTACCTTCGCTGTCTGTACCTCTGTGTGTATATTGTGTAGGCTGCCTCCCTCCCCTCTCTCTCTCCTTACATCCCTCTCTCTCTCTCTCTCTCTCTCTCTTTCTCTCTCTCTCTCTCTTTCACTCTCCTCTCTCTCTCTCTCTCTCTCTCTCACCCCAACCGGTCGAGGCAGATGGCCGCCCACCCTGAGCCATGGTTCTGCTCGAGGTTTCTGCCTCTTAAAAGGAAGTTTTTCCTTGCCTCTGTCGCCTAGTGCTTGCTCTTGGTGGGAACTGTTGGGCTTCTGTAAATATCATCACAGAGTACGGTCTAGACCTGCTCTTTTATGAAAAGCGCTGTGAGATAACTGTTGTTGTGATTTGGCGCTATATAAATAAAATTGAATTGAATTGAATTGAATATCCTGTGTACCACAGGTGTTATGTCAAAGTGTTCATTTAGCCTGCATGAAAGCATGTAACAGTACAAAGCAAACGTAGAGTGATTTGTTTACTAGCCTATAGACTAGTGATGTAAGGCAGGGCAGCCAGCTAACGCTACATTCGCTCTACCTAACCCTACCCCTAATGCCCCTTTAACCTGCCTTGTTACCCTAGAATGCTGACTACAGTGACCCTGAAACCAATCTTGCTGGCTAACAGTAGATTATTAGCACTCACCTTTGCTTTGACATGAAGAATTTCTTGTCCTTCAACTCCCAAACAGCAGCATTATTGACTCAATCAAAAACACATATACAGTGGGGGAAATAAGTATTTGACCCCTTGCTGATTTTGCAGGTTTGCCCACTTACAAAGAATGCAACGATCTATAATTTTAATCATATGTACATTCTAACAGTGAAAGACAGAATCCCAAAGAAAATTCCAGAAAATCACATCATATGAATTTATTAAAATTGATAACCATCTGATGAGGAAAAACAAGTATTTGACCCCCTGGACAAACAGCATGTTAATATTTTGTAGAAAAGCCATTATTGGCCAGCACAGATGTCAAACGGTTTTTATAGTTGGTGACAAGGTTTGTGCACATTTCGGCAGGGATGTTGGCCCACTCCTCCCTGCAGACAGCCTCCAAATCATTCAGGTTCCGAGGTTGTGGCAACTCGAATTTTAAGCTCCCTCCAAAGATTTTCAATTGGATTCAGGTCTGGAGACTGGCTAGGCCACTCCAGAACCTTGATGTGCTTCTTCTTCAGCCACTCTTTTGATGCTTTGGCGGTGTGCTTAGGGTCGTTGTCGTGCTGAAACACCCATCCTCGACCCATCTTCAGCTCTCTCACTGAGGGAAGGAGATGTTGGTCCAGAATTCCACGATACATGGCCCCGTCCATCCTCCCCTCAATACGATGGAGTTGTCCCATCCCCTTGGCTGAAAAGCACCCCCAAAGCATGATGTTGCCACCACCATGCTTGACGGTGGGGATGGTGTTCTTTGGGTTGTACTCGGTGTTCTTTGCCCTCCAAACACGACGAGTTGAGTTGAGGCCAAAAAGTTCTATTTTGGTCTCATCTGACCACATCACCTTCTTCCAGGCCTCTTCTGAGTCGTCCAGGTGGTGAATGGCGAACTTCATGCGGGCCTGTACATGTTTCTTCTTGAGCAGGGGGACCTTGCGTGCGCTGCAGGATTTCAATCCATGACGGCGTAGTGTGCTACCAACCGTTTCTTTTGTAACTGTGGTCCCAGCTGCCTTCAGTTGATTCATCAGTTCCCCCCTTGTGGTTTTGGGATGATTCCTCACCGTTCGCATGATCAGGGACACCCCACGAGGCGAGATCTTGTGTGGAGGCCCAGACCGAGGGAGGTTGGCGGTGGTGTGGTGCTTCTTCCATTTCCTGATAACTGCACCGACAGTTGATCTTTTCTCTCCAAGTTGCTTTCCGATTCTCTTGTAGCCCATCCCAGCCTTGTGCAGATCAACAATCTTGTTCCTGATGTCCGTAGAAAGCTCTTTGGTCTTGCCCATGGTGGTGATGTTGGATGCTGGTTGTTTGGGTGTTGACAGGTGTCTTTTATACAGGTAACGAGGTGAGGCAGGTGTATTTGATGTAGATAATTGGTTGGGATTGGGGCTGTGTCTTAAAGAAAGACTAACTGGCTTGTAGGAGCCAGAATACTTGCTGTTTGGTAGGGGTCATATACTTGTTTTTCCTCATCAGATGGTTATCAATTTTTATAAATTCATATGATGTGATTTTCTGGAATTTTCTTTGGGATTCTGTCTTTCACTGTTAGAATGTACATATGATTAAAATTGTAGATTGTTGCATTCTTTGTAAGTGGGCAAACCTGCAAAATCAGCAAGGGGTCAAATACTTTTTTCCCCCACTGTAACAGTCCTTTTGCATACTTCCATCCTGGCGGCAGAGTAAGCCAAATTGGAGCTCTGGCAAGGAATTCATAGTTTTTAGTGTTAGTGAATTCATAGTTTAATTTATTTATCATTCTACAAATGATTGTATTCCAGAATGATAGTTTAAGTCCATTTATGCTACACACAAAAATTATATAAATGGATGAAAAAATTATAAGTCTTAAAAATAAACTGATTTATGGAGGATGAATTGGGGAGTTTCACACCCTGAGGATAGAAGCTGCACTATAGTCTGGTGGTATGTACATTCAGCGTAAAGGAGAAAAGCTCCACCTTGTTATACAACACAAGGTTGACAAGCTTGTGTTGTATAAAAAGGTGAAAGTTTGTAGTCCTTTCATGCTACATTAATAATTTCGATCCATCCATCCATTGTCAACCGCTTATCCTGCGTACAGGGTCGCGGCGGGCTGCAACCAATCCCAGCTGACATTGGGCGAAAGGCGGGGTACACCCTGGACAGGTCGCCAGTCCATTGCAGGGCCACACATAAGGACATTTTAGCGTCACCAATTAACGTAATCCGCATGTCTTTGGATGGTGGGAGGAAGCCGGAGAAAACCCACGCAGACACTGGGAGAACATGCAAACTAATTACATGTATATTAAAATATGGTAAAATTAATAAAACAATATATACAGTTATTTATATACGCACATAGATAACATAACATTCTAGAGAATAAAGGAGAAAAGACAGAGGAACTTGCTCCATTTGATAGACTGACTGTTTTCCAAACTTGAATTTCCTCACACCTTTCATGGTTTTCTGCTTCCTCAGTCAGCTCAGTGGCAGAGATAAGAGGCGAAAAGCCTGTTTTGAACCTCAGCACAAAACAGCCCTAATGGTCTTAGATCATGTTCCCTCTCTGACACACCATTAAGTGCTAAATGTTAGGAATTGCATTACTGCAGCTTCTAAGATTAAGAGTGATAAGGAAAAGCTGTTATTCCTATCCTCTGTGCTCACCAGCACAGGCCATAGCTTTCTTCTGATGAATAATTCATACAGCAAAATCATCCGCCGCAAAAGATAAAGGCCCTCCAACCACTCCTCAAGTGTATTGATTTTTGTTCTCTTTGTATGTTAGACTGAAGAGTGTCAAATGGATAGTGGAAGCACAAACTGTAAAAAAAGAAGAAAAAAAAGAAAGAAAAAGAATCGTAAGCACTTTCAATCACTTCTAAATTTCTTTCCTGACACATCAAGGACAGAAAAAGTTGCAACATTTAATTAAATGTCTGGTGCGACTTTCTTCTTTCAAATCACACCTTTCTGAACCCAGTTTGTTTCTAAATGATTATTGTAATATATTAAACATATACATTATATATAGAGAGAGTAGTATAGGCTATGGATGCACACATATTTTTGATATTATGTGGCCACTTGCAACAAAGAAAACTCCTGCAGCCCAAAAAGCATTTTCCCCATAGACTAGAACATTGTAAAAAAAAAAAATGGACCTCTTTTGACAGGACAGCTCAAACTGCAAACAAGGTCTATTTAATTATTAAATGATTAGTAATTATTACTATAAATCTATTAAGACTTTTTAATCCATGGAGGTTTGTATTTGTAAAACCTCCCCAGATCCCAGGAAAGGAATTTGAAGATGCTCGATGTCATCCCAATGTAGTCTATGATCTGAGACGGACCACATGAGCCAGCAGAAGAAACACAATGAACATGGTAGTGGACCACTCAACGTAGACCTAAACCCAGAAGCCTTGGAACTTTTTTGGCTTATGGACTTGGCTAGCAATTTTCATTCAGCTGAGCTGGCGCCATCTGAAACTGAAACTAGAATATGGCCATACAAGTCATCTGTACAAGCAGCTTAGTACAAACATAGACAGTATATAAGAAGTGGACGTAGTCATTGTGACGTCACGCATTGGTTTGTGGAATGCCATTTTAAAACCCCGAGTTTGGCCGTTTTTTTACAACAAGCGGAACTGGACATGACCATATTTGGACGAGATGGTGGGGTTAACGGCCGTGTGCGGAGCTACCTGGCTTGCTTAGCTAGGTGCATCTGTAATTCGCCATCCATCCATCCATCGTCAACCGATTATTCTGCGTACAGGGTCGCGGGGGGCTGGAGCCAATCCCAGCTTACATCGGTCGAAAGACGAGGTACACCCTGGACAGGTCGCCAGTCCATCGCAGTCTGTAATTCACGTTAACTGATTCTGTTATTTCCCTTGCCATCCACCTCAATAATCATCTTAGGGAGTGTAACAGAGGAAATAAGTAGCAGTAGGTCCCGTAGTCATCCACGCACCCAGCCTTGAAACACCACTAGTGGTAGGCTCACAAGCCACTCTCGAGTTACCTTCCCCATTCTGTGTGCCATTCCATGTAACTCAGAGGAACCCGTGCAAATAGGATGAGCTTGCCTTAACCGTGCGGACACTAGTGGTGTTTTATTTTGAAAGTGTAACCGGACGTTGCATATTTATTGTTGCTAACTTGACCGTGGAGCCATAAACATTTTTAAATGACGCTAAAGGGGTACCCAGGGGGTTAATAAGCGATGCCAAAGGGCCTTGACCAAGCGTCCATGTGTGACGAGTCAGGAGTGAGAATGTGTTGCTCGTTGCTGAGCATTCTGGTCCTGCGTCGTGCATATCGCATGCCAGTTTCTGATATTTCCAGAATGCTTTCTATTGCTCCTCTGTTAAAGCTGGCAAGAACTTGGCTCAGAAATGTAGCCTTCTTAAGCTTCCTTAAGAAATACAGTCATTTTTGCTTTCTTAAACAGCGTGGGAATGTGAGATGACCATGTCAGGTTCTCTTTGATGTTGATTCCCAGGAATCTGAAACAGTTGACCTGCTCCACCTCAGCTCCACTGATGTAGACAGGAGTGTGCCTTTTCCTAAAATCCATTATCAGCTCCTTGTTTTCCTGACGCTGAGCAGAGTTGTCTCTCTGCACCAGTCTGCAAGATTATCAATTTCCTTCTGAAATAAAGTCTCATCATTGTTTGAAATCTGGGCGATGATGGTGGTCCGGAAACCTCCAGGGCATGCAATTGTGGGTGTACAGCATAAACAGGAGGTGTCCACCAATCAGAACTGTCTGGGGTCTGTTTGTGTGAAAGTCCAATATCCAGTTGCAGAGTGTTGTATTTAAACCCAGAGTGCTGAGTTTGCCGATCAGTTTCATGGGGAGATTGTGTTGAATGCTGAGCTGAAATCCACGAACAGCATTTGGTGGTGCTGTAAGCTTCTTTATCACCTGACTGATGTAGGAATTTTTTTTTTTTTTTACAGTTGTGTGAGGGCTGAGTGGAGGGCAGTGGTGATGGCACACTCTGTGGATTTGTTGGTTCTAAAAGCAAACTAGTGAGGGTCCAGGCTGGCTGGGATGTTATTCTTTATGTACTGAAGGACCAGTTTCTCAAAGGACTTCATTAGAATGGGGGTGAGAGCCACAGGGCGTTCACATCTGCTTAGATACTGTGGCCGGTCCTCTGGAGATGGAGTAGACTTTACAGCTGACTCTTTGTTGAGATCAAAGTAAGCATAAAACATGTTAAGTTCATCTGGAAATGTGGCTTCACCCATGATGGCCCCGATCATTCTGCTTTTAGATACTCACCACATATCTTTGATGTTGTTATTGTTCAGGTCTCTCTCCAGTCTCTGCTGATGTCTCCACTTCGCCTCCTTGATGCCAGCTTTCAGTCTTGCTTTGGCGTTGCTGTAAGCTTCATTTTCTTCAAGGTTGATGTGGCTCCAGGACACAGAAAGGATTCTTAAAAATTCTTACATTTTATTCTACTGCTACCTGACATTAGCAAGGAGTAGGCTGGAGAGTAGGAAAGCCTCAGGTCCAACCTGGGTTAGTTTGACTCTCCTGTTTGCTTTCCTCTCTTCCTGATCCGACCTTTATTCCGGCTGGTCTGCTTGTCTTGATGGCAGATGCTGTCAGGTCCGCTGCTCTTAGTCAGATTCCCGCACTTTCCAGGGTCAATGACGTAAAAGGATTTTCAACAGGCCAATTTTAAAATACAAAAAGTTAAAACATTTTTGGCGTTGTTCAATTATTAAGAATGCTGTGTACACATAAATGAATGTAATTTTTTCGCTATTTACAGGCAGAGAATAGGCCACCTAAACAAAACAAGCTAGCTTCCTACAAAACGACTCCATGACATTTATAATCCAAACAAATATTGGTAGAAATAACTTTATATTAATTGTTTTTCTGAGGTCATACTACATGATATCCAAAAGTGGCAACTACATACCAGCTGTTACAATTTTACATTTTTCCAGATTTGAGAGAGCGTTACAAACCTACTTGCTGTTTGAGATGGACAGGGAAATGCGATGGAGTTTTTCAGTAGGGATGGAAGGAAAGTGAATCTAGGGTGATGCCAAGGAATTCAGGAGATGTACTGGCCTTCTGTGTTGTCTGGGGAAAGGGGGACCCTGAACTGGAGAAAGGTGGGCTTAAGGGCGGAGAGTAAGATGGAGATGAGGATAGTGGTATGATGGTGAGAAAGTTGTCCAAAAGATGGCTGATGTACGGAAGTTTCTAATTGTTAAGAAGGATCCAGCAGAGTGCTTCAGAAAGTGAGTCGAACATCTTGGGGCTGTTCTTGTTTGTACCCGATTTTGAGGCAGACTGCGAAGTAGTAAGAATTGTTCCAAAAAACACAGAAAATGCTCAAAGAGTCAGGGTGAATGGGCAAAACCTTGAAAGCGCTGGTTATGTTCGTTTTAGTCAACCAGGGCTGGCCAGATGGATGAGGTTGATGGCGTGTGAGATGGTTGTCTGAAGCATGAAAAAATCCGGATTGGGGATGAGGCTTTTGAGTGGTGATGCCGGGGGGAAGAAAGATCAATGATAAGTCTCTTTTTGCCTCATTGCTTTCTGGTGGCAATGTCGATGGGGCCATCTGCGATTTCTTTAACTAAAAGTCTATCCGCGGTATCAGGCTCGGCAAGGGTGGACTGGAGGTAATGACAAGTGAATGAAGAATTGGGAATAACTTCTATGACTGAATGGAAACCAAAAGTGAAACCATGGATGAGTAAGTCGACAAACTCGCAGTCAAGATGGTTTCGTAGGGTGGAATGCAGGGCGTGGATGTTGATGGGTGTTTTGAGGTACTTGTGTAGTCAGAGACCATGCTTGGTGGGGGTTCTAAGAAGAATTAGATATACTTTATTTAATGCCCTGAGGGGAAACTCAATGTTTTCACTCTGTTATTATGTTAGTATACACACAGGTCTGAAATACACACACACACAGATGTCAGAGCGAGGGGGCTGCCAGTCAGTGCGCCCCGAGCTGTTGGGGGTTCAGGAACTTGCTCAAGGCCTCCTTCGGCAGTGCCCGGAAGGTGAACTGGCACCTCTCCAGCTACCAGTCCACGCTCTGCAACTGTGGTCCAAGCTGGATTTGAACCGGCAACCCAGCCTAATCCTTACGGACTACTGCCACCCCATTCTGGCATGGCTCCGCCGCAGAAAGAACAGGAGTGAAGCGCCAAATAGAGACGTTGCAACCTAATTCAGTGAAGATTTTACAGACCATTCTGCCGCTCTGGTACAGCACGGGCCCTATTGTTCCCTCCGCGGGGAATCGGACTGCATGCTGATGGCGGCACGCTGTACGCCTGTAGAGGAGTAGGTGGTTTGGGGATGTTGGTAGGTGGAGGCGTGGCAGAACTTCGGTACCTTGAAGCTCGGAATGTAGGTGAGTGTTGGTGGGAGGGGCTTAACTACAGGGTAAATGGGTGGTGATGACACTACTGGTAGCTGGATGGGAAGGGTGCCACACCAGTTGCAAGCCAGGGAAACATGAATAGCAGAGTGCGGTGGAGTGGATGTAACTATGCACGAAAGAGACGAAGACCACGGACTGATCATCATACAAATTACAGTCCGAGGGGCTGAGATAACATGATATGATGGTCAAGGTTAGCTGTAAAGTACATTGGGGGGGATGTCAATGTTAGCATCATTAGGGAGTTAGCTAGCTACTTGAACTAATGTAGCTAACGATATGTAGCTAACACTAGAAACGATGGCATGGTAACTTACATAATTAACGTAGCAGCTAACGCTATGTAGTAATGTAGCTAATGATGTAGAATGGTAACTTACGTAACGTAAATAAAAAACAAAAACTAATGTTGTGTAAATATTGTGTCATTCGGGAACCAAACGCTGGTCTCCTGGTCAGGGACCAACTTACTATCTACGTGACCACCCCTCCACCACTTAATGAGTATTTCTATTCCACACATGCTGATTTTACCTGTGATAGTAAGCATAAAATGGCATGCCGTTTCTGCACAATAGAAGTCAATGCAGTCTAAAAGATGTGAAATGACATCTGAAATGCAAAAAATGCATTGGAATAGCACACAAAAATTACTTTAAAAATTGCCTTTTGATGATACCAGGCCGGCTGAGAACCAACTCATAATCTGTGTTAAGGTAAACTATAAGTAATGTTTGTGTCTGAGTCTAAACAAACAGTGGAGAGAAAGAACATATAAGAACATAAAGACTTAAAAAGCAACCATTCATACTGCAAAGTGTTTATAGGCTATATGATTGATCAATCGACAACAAAGTCAAAGTAAACATTAGACATAGCCTATAACAAGCAATAGTCAATCATACCCAATTTATCCGATGCTTATAGTCAACTCAGTGTTGGGCAAGTTACTCAGAAATAATATAGCTATTACCTATTTACTTAGCATAAAGGCTACTCCTTAAAAAAGTAATATTAGCTACTCTAGCCTACTTATTACTGGGTACTGGGTGATATAACGCCACACTCTCCCGATGAGTCCAAGCATCACTGGCAGTAGCGGCCGGAGTTTCACGTTGCTGTGTTGCTTTAGCTGATGCTTCAATTAGCCTATGTCAATGTAAAATTGTTTGCAGTTAAAAGCTTTTTGCTGGTGGCAAAAAGTTTATAACGGACGACAATGTTCTTTGCATCTTAGTCAGTGACACAATAATGGCAACAATGCTACTTACAGCTGTGGATTGATCCCGGGGTTGCTCTGCGCTCCTCATCAACAGACAGGCAAACAAGCGCTCCGCGAGGTAACCATGGCAACGGCTTCTGTGTAACTGCCGCGATCCTGTGAAACTGTCGCGGTCGTCTCACACACGCCCCTGCTGCCAGAGTTGAAATGTAAAAAATGATATTATAGCCAGAGACTGATCTGCTGTTTGATCTGATTTTCCTGAATAATATAACTGTTTCTTTAACAGTTAGGCCACCAGGTCTTAAACAGGCAACAACCTTTGCTGCTGTCTCTTATTAATTAAAAATAATCTATTAACTTCTACTAAACAAATTTGAAAACAAAAGTTAATAGTTATATTATTTAGTTATAGAGTCGATAATTTCATGCTGCATGTTGCACATTTAGCTGTTGAAGCTTGGTGAAAAATGAATACAAAAAATTATTATTATGAGAGGTGGCGAAGGCGCAGTGGATTAGACACTTGTCTTTGATTCCCACTGCAACACATCCACCAAATAAGTTACTGTCATGGGTCCTGCTTTACCATCCATATGCTATAATAGAGCTGCCATCAGTTGTTGCCCTTTGCCAGTCACATGCCTGCATATGTCCCTGCGATGGACTGGCGACCTGTCCAGGGTGTACCCTGCCTTTCGCCCGATGTCAGCTGGGATTGGCTCCAGCTCCTCGCGCCCCTGTACGCAGGATAAGCGGTTGGACAGTTCGATGGATGGAGGAACCTCATATGTCTCAGTATTGCACATGAAACGGTTATGTCTAGATTACTAGACACCGTTTTCTAAGCCCAATATGATTCAAAGGAACTCTGTGAAATCTATATAGTGACCAGGAAACGTCTTGTT
>NW_024041837.1:0-42559 GCF_014851395.1 Micropterus salmoides | reverse complement strand
CACCATAATCAACTCCTGCTATAAAGACCCAGCTCAACCTCCCAGTTAGTGCCAGATCGTCCATTTACCCACCAGTGGTAACTAGCGCAAGGCCAACTTTTTGAAGGAGGACTTATTGATCTAGTCTTTGACTTCACTGACAGCCTGTGTTTTCTCCCTTTCCTCCCAGATCTCTGCTCTGTTCATGAGACAGCAGGTTGACAGCCCAGGGTTCTTGGAGCTTGGTTTCCCCAGCCTGCCTTTCCGCCTCAGACCCACGCCACTCACCTTTGCAAATTCCATAACCTGTCAATAAACTGTCATACTGAGAACTGATCTGCCTTGAGTCCGCTTTGGATCCCTGCGAAACAGCACCTAACACTGATGGTCAATGGTATCAAATGCAGCACTAAGATATAATAAAACCAGTACAGAGACAAGTCCTTTGTCTGATGCAATAAAGAGGTCGTTAGTAATTTCACCAGTGCTGTCTGTGCTATGATGAGCTCTAAATCCTGACTGAAAATCCTCAAATAAACTACTACTACTGTAGAAAGTCACACAGCCTTTTTAGCAACTGCTTTCTCCAGAATCTTAGAGAGAAATGGAAGGTTAGATATGGGTCTATAGTTGGCTAAACATCTGGATCAAGTTTGGGGCAATTCAGAAGAGGTTTAATTACAGCTACTTTAAAGTACTGTGGTACATAGCCTGTTGATAGAGAGAGACTGATCATATCTAGTACAGAAGTGCTGACTAAGGGTAAAACTTCTTTAAGCAGCCAAGTCGGGATGGGGTCCAAGAGGCAGGTCGATGGTTTAGATGAAGAAATTATTGAAGTTAGTTGGTAAAGATTGAGGGAAGCAAAGCAAACATATATCTGGCTTTACAGTGGTTTCGTTTGTCATAACCGGGCTCAAAGGCCATTACAAATGCGGAGAGGACACGGCGTAAACATATTTATTGCAACAACGAGCAGCCCAGGTGCTCCCAATCGGGTTTATGGGCGCTGATACCTTCAGGGATAAAAGGAGAACAGTAAACTGCCCAACACCACACAGTCAAACACCTCATACTAATCTCCATCAATGCAGAGGAGCACGAGAAAGTGCATCTGCAATAATATTCTGATCCCTTTTCATATGTGATATCCAGGTTATAAGCCTGGAGAAACAATGACCACTGGGTCAATCTCTGGTTGGGACATCTGAGCGAATGCAAAAAGGTCAGTGGATTGTGCTCAGTTTACACCACAATCAGCCCTCCTGCTGCTAGATAGACGTCGAAATGTTGTAAGGCCCAAATAAGTGACAATGCCTCTTTCTCAATCACAGAATAGTTACTCTGGTAACTGTTAAACTTTCTGGAGAAGAAACTAACTGGCTTCACCAAACCCTGGTCATCCCCCTGGAGCAAAACGGTGCCTGCTCCCACCTGCCTGGCATCTACTGGAAGCATAAAAGCTCGATCAAAACAATGAGCTGCTAGGACAAGAGCAGAACACAACAGCAGTTTCACATTATCAAAGGCTTGTTGACAAATAGCCGACCAATCAAATTTCCTCTTTGCCTTGAGCATTTCGGTGAAGGGAAACAACAGTGGAGAAATTTTTGCAAAAACCTCTATAATAACCCACAAAACCCAAGGTGGTGGGTTGTGGATACTCTACATACACAATACACTGCTATTGCCCTGACTTTGGCCTGGAGCCACACACCCCTGCCCTACCACACAGCCAAGATATGTCACTGTTGCCATGTCAAAGCTACATTTAGCCAAATTGATGGTGAGGTGTGCTTCCACCAAACGCTCAAACAATGCACGAATGCGCTGGAGATGTGAATGCCAGGTGTCACTATAAATGACCACATCATCAAGATAAACAGAACAACCTGTCAAACCAGACACTACACGATTCATCAACCGCTGAAATGTTGCGGGAGCATTCTTTAACCCACAGGGCATCACATTGTACGAATACAAACCTGAAGGTGTAATAAATGCAGAAACTTCCTGTGCACGTTTGGACAAAGGCACTTGCCAGTAACCTTTAAGCAAATCAAATTTGCCAGATTCCACCTGATCTATGCAGACATCCATGCGTGGGATTGGAAACGAGTCTGATTTTGTGACAGCATTACTTTCCCAAAGTCCGAACAAAATCTTGGTGTGCCATCATGTTTTGGAACCAAAATACAAGGGGAGGCCCAACTGGATGCAGAAGGAACAACAATATCATTTTGGAGCATGTAATCCACCTCAGCATTCAAATATCTGTTTAGCTGGCGCCACGCAATAGAAACGCTGTTTAATCGGCTGAGTATCTCCAACATCTATATCATGTTCAATCCAAGTGCTACGTGAAGGGATATCACCAAACAGACATGGAAACGTGTTGTAACTCAGCCAATTCACTACGTTTAGACTCAGGCAGATGAGCCAACAACTTATCCAAATTACAAAGTGATTCTGAATTTTTCAGTCTCCCACAGAGCAAACTTTCGTCTGGCTCCAGCACCCCATCTGACTCACGTGCCAAAAGCTCTCAAGTCACCAAAAGCGCTGGGCACACAACATCCTTCACATCCTGACCTGCATCAATCTCAACTGCACGCTTGTAATAAGGTTTAAGGAGATTAACATGATACAGTCGTCGAGCTCTCTCCACAATATAGTTCAAATCTGAAAGCTTCTCACACAGTGTATGGACCAATATACTTAGCTTGAAACGGTGACCCCACAATAGGCACCAGTGCAAGGACTTGGTCACCTGGACTGAACTCCTGTCTCTCAGTACATCTGTCATAGAACTTTTTCATTTTACTTTGAGATGCACCCAATTTCTCTTGTGCTATACACCCAGCTTTAAACAAACAGTGTCTGGACCATTCGCAAAGTCGATCAGGTTTTTCGGTGGCTCAGTAGCCATGGGATCCAGTCTTCCCAGTCTCTATCTAGCTCTGTACAATATGCACGCAAGAGAGACTTAAGCGTCTGATGGAACCTCTCCAAAAACCCCTGGCTTTGCGCATGATAGGCTGAAGACTGATTTTGTTTAATGCGCAGCAGCTTCAACACTTGACCAAACATGTGAGATGTAAAGTTTGACCCCTGGTCGCTCTGGATCACCGTAGGAATACCAAATATGGAAATGAACCGTGTCAAAGCCCTAACCACTGACTTAGTTGTAATGAACCTCAACAGGCATGCAGCTGGATACCTGTTGCTCTGACACATAACAGTAAGTAAATATTTACAGTCAGACTTAGCACAAGGCAATGGACCCACACAGTCAACAATAAGGTGTGTAAATGGTTCACTCACAGCTGGAATAGGCTGTAATGGCGCAGGTTTAATACTCTGATTCGGCTTACCTGTAAGCTGGCACACATGACAGGTCTTAATATATGCAGACACATCCTTTTTCAGTTGAGGCCAAAGAAATGTTTTAGGATGTTAAGGTATGTTTTCCGGACACCAAAGTGCCCACACTCAATGTGCCCATAATCATGTGCCACCTTCAAAACAAGTGGACGAAACTTCAATGGCACAACTACCTGGAAAACATCACATTTCACACCATCCTCACTCACTGGAACCCATTTTCTGAACGGCAATTCATTATGCACAAAGTAGCCAGATGCCACATTACCAATCTCCGAGGCAGGCATAACACACTGAAATGTTTCCTTCAAAGAGATGTCATTGCGCTGCTCCTGAACCACCTCACCATGAGACAATGACAAGGGCAGCTCAGTCAGTGAGGAAACCTCCAGAGGCACATCAACACTGTTAGATTCAGGTAACATGTCAAACTGCAAGTTGTGCATAGCGCGTGTAACCACACAGGCCGGAGAAACTTCCTGCAATGCACCAGAACTCTTCAGACAAACGCAGATGGATACAAAGTGACTATTGGTGAGGGAGGAGTGTCAGACCAAACTCTGCTACCAGCCAAACCGTTCCCCAAAATAAGGTGTATACCTTCAATAGGCAATGCTGATAGCACAACCACGTCAACCTCACCCTGAACCAGCTTACAGTCAAGAACCATACTGTGCAAAGGTGCTGGACACACTCAACCCCATTCCACGATTGAGAACAAAGTCACTAGTATCTGTGTCCCTTGAAAAAGGCAACACAGAGCTAACAGTGTAGGAGTTGTAGGCCACCGTATCCCTCAGGATCTTTAATGGGATTTTACCACCACCCACAAGTGACACAGACCTGTCCCGAATGAAAGGAGCATAAGCCGCCAAAACATCTGCTTCAAATAAATAAATGTTTCAACTTAAGACATGTTAAATTGCCTATGCAACAAACCTGGAAAACTAAATATAGGCTACTTCAAGAGATCAGACAGACACCAGACGCTCGCCTGTGTGTCCAAAGAGGACTAATCCCCCACCGTGGTTCGGAGTCTCTCCGCTATCTAAAACCAGTACGACTAAGCTCCCCCTAGTCTTCATGTGGCTAGTTGTGGTGGGTATTTACACACTAGAGACTGCTGGATCAGGAAAGCAACTGGCAAACCAGCAACACTCCCGAAACCACGGACATGCTCCCAAGCACCAGCTTTTGTCACGTTCGCCACAACGCTGGCCCCCAAACAGCTCAACGAACCCAAAGGGGAACGTCGCTACAACCTGTAAGGGAAAACTCATCACCACTACACAAACTACACACGGGCAACCCAGCAAATGTCAACTGGATCAGCTGATACACAATATGAACCACCGGCAAACAACAAGTGCTTTTTTAAAGCCAAACTACAGGTAAGAAACCGTACACACAAATAGCAAATAGCTTACAGAGAAATCATCCTCAAGTGCGTGTCCTTCCTGTTTAATCCAAACAAAGTTTACCAGCCCGCAACTTCCCAGGTAAACCAGAGAACAAGAGACCACTGAGCGCACCACGAGCGCTCTTAACAAACTCTATACATACACGCATCAAATCTACGTGTGACATACAAAGCAAACCTACACACTACTAGGCAACGAACTGTAACACACAAGTACCAAATACCATTTTCAGTAATCTTACCAAACAATCGCAGTATCAACGGGAAATCACGGCTGGACGAGCCCCCAATTTGTCATAACCCGGCTCAAAAGCCATGACAAATGCGGAGAGGACACAGAGGATTGCCAAAAGTAAACTTTTATTGTAACAACTTAAACATCTAAACTAATAATCAACGATGTAGAGTGTGTTAGTCAGATGTGGATGAGTGACAAGTAGGGAGCTTGGGTGTTGAGTGGTGACAAACATAATGTAACAAAACAAAGGAATGCTGCAGCTGCTGGCAGGAGTAGGACCAGATCAGAGAGAGGGAGAGCAAAAGAGCCTGAGTATTTATCCTCCCACAACGACCAGCCCAGGTGCTCCCAATCAGGTTAACGGGCGCTGATAACTTCAGGGACAAAAACTGCTCAACACCACACAGTCAAACACCCAACTAGGCAGGGCCGTCACAAAGGTTCCTGCATGTATCCAAATTATTTACACCTTGCTTGATATAGTCGCTCCTCCTCAGCCTGGTTTGGCTTTCGTGAATCTTGCACTGACCACACTAGGTCAAGCCTAGCCTTTTCTGTTATCTGGGATTTCTTTATTCTGCTTTTGTGAAATAGCCCTCGGGTGTCTCTAAATAAAAACAAATTGGATCTCAAGATTAATCTGATTAAATAATGTCTCCACATGGAACAAATGGCTTCTGTGAACATCAAGTAAAAGTGCAGAAAACACCACTGAACAATCTCTGTCCCTCTGTCACTCCTCTACTTTGGAGGGATTATTGGGTCAGAAAAAACTAAAAGCCTAAAACTAAAACTCTAAATCAATAATGCATTTGGCATTTAGGATTGAGCATTTAGGAATTTGGAATTTAGAATTGGGCATTTGGGATTTAGGAGTGTAAGCAAATAAGGGGCCGTGCCCCAAAGACTGGAGGCTGGGTGTGAAACGGCTGGTGCTCAGAGGCACCTTATGGTCAGCAGGGGGAGCTCTGAGTGCTAGAGAGCACACTGCAACCAAGCGAGTGAGCAGGGCTGGAGGGAAGACTGTCTGTGTACTTTGCGGCCAACGGATTTTCATTTTTAAATGAAAAAAACAAAACTGCTCGTTTGCCAATTACCATTAGTAAATAGGGAAACAAAAAATAGGAAGCAAACCGTTTTGTTTTTTTCATTTCAAAACGAAAATCCGTTTGAGATTAAAAAACGGAAAACGAAAATAAATCTCGTTATCCGATTTTCTTTGATGTGTTTATAGATGGAAATCAGAAATTCATACACAAGAGTATAAATCTTATTTCTCAATTTTGCAATGGGTTTTTTTGGTGACCCGGAAGCTACGGTAAGCAGTAAGCGGCCTGGTGTGCTGTAGCCTATATGCGCGCTTGACAGACTGTGTGCACGCACTTTCCTTCAACACAAAGAGGTCGTATGAGGTCACCGAGGTCTGGACCTCAGTATGTATGTATGTATGTAATAAAAGGAATAATAGAAATTTTTTGCCATTACATAGGCTAAATAAAATAGTTTGAATAAAAAACATTGATAACACAGTCCACTTAAATGAACGGCATGAGGGCGCAGCTGATTATTAAGCCTCTACCATAATTTCTCCATTAACTCGATTGCTCCATTAGTGCCTCTAAATTGTTTTGGATGTAGAATTCTGTTTCCTCTGTCTGTCCTGTCAAGTTCATAACTACAGTTTTTAGTTTTGCTGCATATATGTGCTGTGACATTATTGCGCCCATGGAAACGTTTAAAATGACTGATAGCAACCTCTCTAATCATAAAAGTAAACCGTTAGACAAAACACTAATACATCAACACAATAATGAAATCACCTGGAAAGTTATAGCCTAAGGGCTGGTAGAGGTAGGATAAGTCTGAGAAAATCATTAGTGGGGTTGAGTGGAGGTGGATGATTTGTCTACATGATTATTCAGATATTGTCAGAGTCGATACATGCATCACACCAATGTAACTCCTATAATCGTGACAAAACAGTGCAAACAGCTGCTGACGTGAAATTATTAAATTATTAGGCTGCAATATCAACCAGAGCATTCAGCACTAACCTGCTTTATGGTGCTGTTTAGTAACAATAGTGCCAATTATGCAGTCTGTAGCCTACATGTCATTTGAAACTATATATATATATATATATTCTCAGCGACAGCCCAGAAACCTGACTGATCTAGAGAAGATCTCTGTGGAGGAGTGGGCCAAAATCCCTCCTGTAGTGTGTGCAAACCTGGTGAAAAACTACAGGAAACGTTTGATCTCTGTAATTGCAAACAAAGGCTACTGTACCAAATATTAACATTGATTTTCTCAGGTGTTCAAATACTTATTTGCAGCTGTATCATACAAATAAATGGTTAAAAAATCATACATTGTGATTTCTGGATTTTTTTTTTTAGATTATGTCTCTCACAGTGGGAGAACTTGCAAAATAGCAGGGTGTTCAAATACTTATTTTCCTCACTGCATACATACATACATACATACATACATACATACATCCATCCATCCATCCATCGGGTTAACCCCAGGTTTCAGTACCATGGCCGTGGTTCACTTCCTACCGGTGCAGGCCAAAGGTGGTTTCAACTTGATGCAGCCTTGTCTAAAAATGCTACCTTACATTTTCCTTTTTCCAATCCCATAAAGTTATAACTCTCACAGTATTATGACATCTTCTGTTTTTTGGATTATATTATCATTTCAGGGGTAGCCCATTCTGATAGATCAATATCCCCTGTCAAATAATGCTCCCACTACAGAATCATTTTATATTGCACCACTACTCACTCCATGTGTACTGTAAGGAGATGGGCAGCATGTTGAAATACTATATTATGCCAGAGAAAGATATCAGGGGTAGCATATTCTGAAAGACTAATGATTTTTTTTTAAATGTTGTTGACAATCAGCCACTGTCTTATTCCCCGAGAAGGGGAACGAGACACTGCGTCGGTGATGACACTATGGGAACGCCTCTGGGCGTGGCAGGGCTGAAACATGAATGAAACTACTCCAAGACTGGAAGACCTCAGTGTGTAAATAGATCAGATGAAGTCTCCCGTCCTCCGCCATCACATGAGGTGGGGGATGAAACGCCTGCAGCACCGTGGACCCTGCCAACCTTAGGGGACATAGCCCAGACAGGGGTGCAGGATGGCTCTGAACCTCCCCGGGGCAAACTCCAGGCATTGCGGAGACACCGAAAGTGCCTGGAGATCCCCCACCCTCCTCAGAGAGGTGATAGCGAGAAGAAAGGCCATCTTAAGGGTCAGGTGCTTGGCCTCAGCCGACTCCAGGGGTTCGAAGGGGGCCTCAGCCAGCGCTTCGAGAACCACCGGCAGGTCCAAGGTGGGAAGCCTGGAACGAGTCATGGGTCTCATCCTCCTCGGAGGAAGCGCACGACCAGTAGAAGCCTCCCCAGAGGCCCATCCCTCAGAGGGGTGTGGAACGCTGCCACGGCAGCCACATATACCTTGAGTGTGGATGGGGAAAGGCCAGCAGCGAAATGGTCCTGGAGGAACTCCAGTACCATGATCACCGGGCAGGTAACTGGGTCCACTGCTCGTTCTCTGCACCAGGTGGCAAACACACACATTCCACTTCAGGCCGTACATCCATTCAGGACAAAATGGACAAACGCCGAAGGTGGGCGAGGACGACACCTCAATGCCGAACCACTAACTCCCAAGACTGAGCCAAGATGAGCCAGTCGTCTATGTAGTTTAATATGCGGATGCCCTGGAGCCTCAGCGGGGCCAGAGCGCCGCCTCGCATCCCGGTTTTGTTGAGGGGGACTACGGGAAGCAACGCTTCACTTCTGGCTCCGGCGGTAGGAGCTAGACGAGGGCCCAGATTGTCTCTCTTCAGCTGTCGCCGTCCTGGACCCAGACCGGCGGGGGAGATATTGCTCAAACGCCTCTCCCTGCGTTCCAGTGTGCTGAAACCTGCTGATGACAGCATCCGCCACCTCACCAAACAGGCCAGTAGGAGAGAGGGGCACATCCAGGAGAAAAGCCATCTCCTTCCTGAGAGGTTGAGCCACAGATGACGGAGCATTTAAGTCCGTAGCTCTACGGAGCTCAGTCAGGTCCTCCTCAGAGGGACCTCCCCCTAGGTCATAGTCTTGAGAAGATCGGCCTGGTACGCCTCCAAGCCATAGTGTGCAGGCTTGCACCAGCTCGACCCGCTGCCATGTAGGCCTTGCCCACCAAAGCAGATGTTTCGTCCGACACAGCTTGGTGGGGAGCACCGACATCTGAAGGAACGAAGCGAGGGTGGGAGAAAGATAGCTCGCGAGCTCTTCCTCCCCCCAAGGCAGGAGAAGCCGAGAACGGACTCCCGAACGGGGAAGAGAGGAGGCGGAGTCAGCAGACGAGTAACGGGAAAAAACCTCGGGCGCCCCATGACCGAAGCCGCCGCAGCGACTGCCAGGCGCGAGCCATGGGGAGAGCGCCTCCGGTCGTCTTCGGAAAAGAGAGCCGCACGGGACCTCAGCACCCTAAGGGGCAGGGCCTCGCAATGGCCACAAGCAGCCCCCTCGAGAGGCATGCGGCATCCCCAGACAGGAAACACAGGGCATGAGTGTCCCCAGCTGTGATGTAGCACGGGCATGGAAAGACACACTGCCTGAATCGTTCACCAGCCATCTCTCTGTCTGCCATCTGACTTCCTTCCAGGTAAGAGGTTCTTCGGTTTTTGCTGTAGCTTTGGTCTTCAAACATGCCAGAGTGCCTGCTGAATAGAAAAAGGCTAATGTGTCCTGTGTGCCGGCGTGCTTATATACGCCTCCAGTTACGCCGTCACACGCTACCGTTCTAGCAACACCAATAGGATTGGAGTAGTTCCATTCATGTTTTAGCCCTGCCACGCCCAGAGGCGTTCCCATAGTGTTGTCACCGACGCACATCAATAGGTAGCATAAATTGACAGAACACCGGACAAAAACGACTGTGGTGACCAGACTCAGAAAACTTCATCCGCCATGCTCATTAGGTTTTAATGTCATGTGCCATGATGATGTTTTGTAGAGCTGGCAAAAGTCGGACAAAATTTCAAACCAGCATGCCATGTCAAATCCAGCATGCATTATGCTAAATCAGCAACGCGATTTTCCGCATAGTCAAACACACCTTTTCAGTGCTGCCACTTCTGTCTGTACATAGGTCCAATCCTGCATTTCCTGAGTGACAGAACTGAATATTAGCTGAAGAAACGGCTCCAAAACAACAAGACGATGTTAAGTTTCATCTGAAAGTCTCAAGAAAACCACAGCTGGACTCAAATCCTTTAGGAGTCTTTAGAATACACTTTACAGTATCACTTCCACGAGACTCAAAGAATAGGTCAGTGATGATTATGTTTGTATAATCAGTAGATATATCAGAATAGCTAAGAATCTCAATATGTACATTCATTTTCTCACGGTCTAATCAAAATGTTTTTATGGCTGATTTAATGGTAATTTAATATTAGTCATCTAATTATGTAGCCTAGAAATAAAAACATTTTTACATACTTGTTCTTTACTTGAGTATTTCATTTATGCTACATTATACTTTTAATATGTTGCATTTCATATGAATATTTAGTACTTTTTACTTCAAACTATAGTTACTAGTTTTTCTATACTGCTTTTTTAATACAGCAGGATCCATCCAAACTTCTCTTTCCCGAACCATATTAACCAGCTCTGACTGGGGGATCCCGAGGCGTTCCCATGCCAGTGTAGAGACATAATCTCTCCACCTAGTCCTGGGTCTTCCCCGAGGCCTCCTCCCAGCTGGACATGCCTGGAACACCTCCCTATGGAGGCGTCCGGGAGGCATCCTTACCAGATGCCCAAACCACCTCAACTGGCCCCATTCAACGCAAAGGAGCAGCGGCTCTACTCTGAGCTCTTTGCGGATGGCCAAGCTTCTCACCCTATCTCTAAGGGAGACACCAGCCACCCGCCTGAGGAAACTCATTTCGGCCGAAATACAGCTGGATGTTCATTTTAAAATTGTGGTCCCATTTAGAGGATAGTAGATGATAAAGCAGGGTATGCTTTAGGGCATGTCGCTACCACAGCAACTTGTCAGGCGTACCAATGTGTATCCCTTCCCATCTCCAGTGTCTCATCCACATATCTGCCAAAGCCAAGGCTTAGTCCACTTCTGGACGTAAAGATAGTAACATTGACGATGAGCTAAAGAGCTTGGTGAGTTATTTCTGCCTTATGAGCCGCTTCCTGTTTAACTAGATGTTGCCTAGCAATGTAGACGACAGAAACATAACAATGTTTTATGTATTTAGGATGTTTAAAACAGAAAAGTTGGATCAATATTTTTGTGGTAGCTATGTGTAAATTAACAACTGGTATTTTTAATTTGATTACATGAGGCACTTTGTTGTCAAGTGGCCTTTGTGCGTACGGGATAATACCCAACAAGTTTTAGATCCCATGATAGTAATGGATGAGACAGAGGCTAAGAAAACAAGACATTTTAGACTCAATAATGAACAAAATGGATCAATAAGATGTATAATTTTGGATGGTATAGACATACTGAAGACCATAGGGGTTCATCTCTGTGTCAATGAATTCACTAACAATAACTTTTAATGACATGTTTTTACATAAGCCTACAGATTATACAGTAGAGCTGTGTGTGTTGTGTTTGGAGGAGGGACTACATCATTTAAAGAAGTTAGAAGTTCCTGGTTTGTCAGTGAAGAAAGTCAGAGAGTCAGCAGTAAACCACCAGAGTCTCAACATGAAAGTCCGTCACACTTCTGCTTCTTCTTCCTCTGTGAGTATTCACTTTGGATTTCTCTCTCTCTCTCTCTCATTATAATATCATATTTCTTTATTTTACGTGTTGGTCAGTAGTGTAACAGTTTCTCATGAATCCTTTATATGGTTAAATATGATAATCAGAGGCACTTTAATGGATAGTCTAATACAAGTTCTTTATTTTACTTCCTCAAAATAAACGAAGGAAAATGAAGGGCATAATCTTACACAGTTACTTTATTATCAGTTTACTTTAAAATGAAGGTACAGCTGACAATAACTTTACAGAAACAAAAAGTTCATATACAAATCCATTCATTGTTTTGTCAATAAAATGTCAGAAAAATATGAAATATTGAGAAATAATGAGAAATGTCCATTAAAATTTCCCAAAATCTAAAAATGTATAGCTAATTATCATATATTAAGAAAAGAGTCAAATCCCAACATTTGAAAAGCTGGAACCAGCACCGGCATTTGTTTGTAAAAATCACTAAAATATTTAATTGATTATCAAAATAGTTGCCATGAATTAATAAATTGTTGCAGCTTTACTCATTTTCAAAGGTAAGAAAGTGCAATTTTGTTGCTTTTTGTTGTATTTTTATGGTGACACTTTCTTTACCCTGACTGTTAGTGGACTTTGTTGTAGCTTCACAACATTTGAAATAACTGTAGTACATTTTTCAAAAAGTTATCACAACCTACAGACAAAAACAAACAAAACTGCACTGATTTAAGAACTTAGATAAATAAAAACTGATTTAAATCACATTAAAACATCTGTGGTACACATCTAACAATTACTGCAAAAGTTCGGATGTAACAACAGCCAGTCAGTTCTGTGTTTTTTTTACATTTACTCATTTGGCAGACGCTTTTATTCAAAGCGACTTACATTTGAGGAACAACAAAGAAGCATCAGAGCATGAATTACAGCTACAACTGACAATACATAGTAGTAAGAGTAGCAATAAATACAGCAAGAGCTAATAGCACATCACATCAATGGGGTAAAAACCTAGGGAAAGAGGTAAGAGTTAACAAAAAGGCAGTGGGAGAAATAATTGTCCTTGCCACAATACATTGTAGGAGTGCCACAAGAGGTAGGATTCAAACCACAGGAGAGTGTTAATGGGAAGAAAGACTGTAAAATAAGATAATGTTGAAAGTGAGCTCTTGTGGTTTGTGGTTGAAAATTGTAAAAGAAGAAAAAGAAATAGTATTTCATAGTGTTTTGTTGGTGCTATGTTACTATTTGTTCTTTTGTATACTCTGATATATTTTTGTGTCTTGGTGTGTGACAGACAGAAAAATGATTGTTAATTACTGAAATAAAAACCTATGTAATAGTTTTACATGTGTTTCATTATTGTACAGTTATACATTTTTATGACTCATTGTTGTATGAAAAGAGAAAAGGGAAGAAAGGAGGGGAGAGAAAACATATCAAAAACCATAACAGCAGCAAAACTAGGCAGTTACTTTTATAATTTACATTTGATTGATTGAAACCTTTATTTATGTAGGGAAGTATAAAAGATGACGGCTAAAAGAAGGACAGAGATGTCAACAGTGACATTCACTTGCAGAGCCAGTCTATGATCCTCAGTGACAGACTGGTTGAACTGGGAAACTCCCAGTGTGACTCTGTACCATAAAACTTTGATTAACAGTGTCTTTATTTAATTTAAAACCGCTGTGCCAGGTTACAGGGCTCTACGTTTGACTCTCACATCCTGATTTTCAGTCAGGATTTAGAGCTCATCAAAGCACAGAGACAGCTCTGGTGAAAATTACTAACGACCTCCTTATTGCATCAGACAAAGGACTTGTCTCTGTACTGGTTTTATTAAATCTTAGTGCTGCATTTGATACCATTGACCATCAGATCCTATTGCAGAGACTGGAACATTTCATTGGCATTAAAGGAACCACTCTAAGCTGGTTTAAGTCCTATTTATCAGATCGATTTCAGTTTGTACATGTTAACGATGAGTCCTCCATGCATGCCAAAGTTAGTCATGGAGTTCCTCAAGGATCTGTCCTTGGACCAATCCTCTTCACTTTATGTTTCCTTTAGGCAATATTATCAGGAAATATTCCCTAAGCTTTCATTGTTATGCAGATGATACTCAGTTATATCTATCGATCAAGCCAGATGAAACTCAGTTAGCTAAACTTCAAATGTGCCTTCAGGATGTTAAAACCTGGATGACCTGTAATTTTCTAATGTTAAACTCAGATAAAACTGAAGTTATTTTTCTGGGGCCTAAGGTTTCTGCCTCTTAAAGGAAGTTTTTCCTTGCCTCTGTCGCCTAGTGCTTGCTCTTGGTGGGAACTGTTGGGCTTCTGTAAATATCATAGAGTACGGTCTAGACCTGCTCTTTTATGAAAAGCGCTGTGAGATAACTGTTGTTGTGATTTGGCGCTATATAAATAAAAAAAAACATTTAAGTGATCAAAATATAAGTCTTGAGTCGCTCATTTCCTTTGATTATTTATTTAAAACAAATCGAACAACAAAAATACTGTCAAACTAAATGAGGTCAAAGACTGTGTCGTTCCTCGCACTTTAGTTTCTGCCCGTAGGTTCAGACCCAAAATACCTCTTCAGATACACCTCTTCCTCTTTCCACAGCTGCCTAAGTTAATCAGAACAGCTAAATACATGAGCAATCAATAAATCCAAAAGACTATTCTCAAAATAAATCTAAATTATAAAATAATTAAAAACAAGAAATTGGCTTCAACAAATAGCCCGGGCTTTTGCTAAAATCACAGAATTGACCCTGCCTATATTTGGGACAGACGTCCATATGGGAAAGGCCTTTAATTTCTTTTGCACAAAACTGAAACTACTATGAAAACAGTTTATGTATTTCAAAAAGTATGGGTATTACTTGTATAAAAAATATATCAAATTAGTTTGATCTAGCCCCGACAGATGGCTTATGCACTTTTTTGTAGGCAGCAATGTAACGAAAACAAAACATACCAAACAACACAGTGCAGGATGAGAGAAGTGTGGCAGAAGCTAGCAGATAGAAAGCAATGGACTTATTTTTTAGGAAAGCTGTTTTGATTCTTTTGATTGGTGGACCCTTAAAGGCTAAAGGCACTTAATAATAAAGGAATGGACACATTTGGACTTAACGAGCGCTTTAAAGGTAATAGGAGTCTGAATTTTTTTCTCTTGTACCATGCCGGCTGCACTGGTAAATCTATAGGAATTAGACTTTGGCTCATTGTTTCCGTTAAATGAACTGAACGATTGAATTGTGGAGAATCTAACCGATCTAAGGATGCGTAGCGTGTCCATACTGACACATTGATTATACTTTCAAACATTAGTATTTGTATTAACGATCTAAGCAGCTTAGAAGCAGCTCAAGCGGGTGACCCAACAGGGTTTAAGAGGTTTTAAACATCCAAAGAACTAGAACTGTAAAAACCAAACCAGGGGTCTAGTGGAGACCTGCGTTTATTTGTCAAAATGTTTATCCACACCAGGCCAGTAAACGGGATAGACGGCTATTTGGGACTCGGCTATTAATTGAAGTTTTACGGTAAATGTGAAGCAGCAAATGTTGTGATCAGACTGCAGCATCTTACAGGACGTTCAGACAGTAACTATTGTTGTTCATCTTTTCAACAGCTCTGCAGGATGGAAACACTGGTCTCACCAATGCCCAGATCCCATCTGTCCATACAGGAACTGATGTTCTTTTGCAAGAGAGAATGTAAACCAGAGGACATCCTCATTCACACAACTGGTGTCAGAGATCAGAGAGGCAGATACAGCATCACATAAGAAGGATATTCTTTATATTCTAAATATGTTTTTGTGAGCATCATACAGCTGACCAAGTCTGACTCGGGACGGTACAGGTGTGGTTTAGGTGGATTTAATACAGAGTTTGAAATCATTGTTGTAGATGGTGAGTTTCTACTAAAAGTCATGAAAATGTTTCTTTCCTGTCTGAAGAAAAGCTTCACTGTTCACTGGTTGATTTACTTTAATGCTCATTTAAAAACATCCACACAATAGTTAATTTGAGTATTGGTGGACCATAGACTTACAAACTTATTGTTTCAAGTGAGGGGGGGGGGCGTTCCGACAGTCATGAGGTCCAGGCTCCTAAGCTCAAAGGGTCCCGTGTCACGGGAGTGAATCCAATTCCATGAACTGGCAGGTATTCTGTGGTTAGCATTCAGCACAAGGATTCAGACAGAAAACAGGCTGGCGTGTTCATACTGTATGGTACAACAATCCGGCAGGGACTGAAAGGTTGAGCTGGTCTTTAAAGGTGAGTTGATTGCAGGATGAAACACCGGTGTGCTAATTAACAGGATGCGTCGCAGGTGAGTTGACTGGAGCTCAGGTGACCACGCCCACCAGCAGCCCCAGAGCATGAGGGAGGGAGCAGACGCAGAGACAGACAAAAAAACAAAACACACCAAGCACACCACAAACCAAAGGGAAAAAGAACTCAAAAACTACAATCACACAAATACCAACAGGCAGGTCAGGGTCATGACCGGGGGTTCGTGACATCAGTGTGAAAGTTTGTGACTCTGAAGTGAATGTTTCTATTAACAGGTGCAGTTATTTACGAGTATTTTTCCATGTGTTCACCTGCCATCACAGAATATTTAGACCACTTTTTCATATTCAAAGATCAATGATCATATTGTGTGCAGAGGCTGAGATTATGATGCTCTGAATCTTTGCTGGAAGAATCCAAATCAGTCACAGACTGGTAGAACTGGGCAGCTCCCAGTGTAACTGGGGATCACATTTGAAACTGTAATTATTGTGATCAGACTGCATCATGTTAAGTACAGATAGTAACTATTGATTGTTCATCTTTTCAACAGCACTGCTGGATGGAAGTCCTCCTGAAGAACAATTCCTCTATACAAGAGCTGGAGGAAATATTGTAGTTGGATCCTCCTTTATTTTCTTTGGAAGCAGGAAGTACTTCTGCAAGGAAGAATGTGAAGAGAAAGACATTCTTGTTGAAACAACTGGTTACACAGCTGAGAGAGGCAGATACAGCATCAGATATACACAACGATCTCTGACAGATGTATCTGTGTATGTGAGCATCACACAGCTGACCGAGTCTGACTCAGGACGGTACAGGTGTGGTCTGGAAAGACGTTTATCACCAGATTCCTACTGGGAGTTTGAGATCATTGTCACAGATGGTGAGTTTACATTTAAAATAAAATGAAAATAACTGAGAATGAAAATGTTTGTTCATGTCTCTCCAGGTCTGAAGAAAGTTTTCACTAACAGCTGCTGATGTAAATCCCCAGTGAACACGGATGAATGTAAATGTAAAACAGTTCAGCTCACACACAGACACAGTCTGTACATTAATTTCTCTCACCAGGTTTTCTGCACGTTTTTGTTGTTCACATCTCTGTTTTTTCAACATCAGACCCATCAGCCTCCCACCAACACAGATTTCTCAGACTGACCAGCAGGAGACTGGGACAGCATCACCTCGAGGTACATCCACACTGTTTGATAGATGAAAATCTATGACTGAAAGTCATAACAAGTAATTGTCCTTTCAGCACCTAGCAAAGCCTCTCAGCCAGTGTCTATGGAGAAGGTCTCAGTCAAAGCTGTGAACCAGAATGTGTGCATTGTCTCTGTATGCATGTATGTGTGTTACTGTGTATATGTACACTAGATCGGCATGTTTTATGCAAGTACATGAGTTTATTGAAGTGCTTGTTTATACAATATTGCAAGATATAGATCCATCAAACACAAATGACATCCAGATTTATACAGGACACTTCAGTTGTTCCAGATTTGTACAACCGACCAATCGTGAGTCCTGTCATTTCCTCTCAACGCTCCAATCACAGCTGTGTGAGAACTTGTGTGTGTAAACTTTTAGCTTTTCGGTAAGGCTAATCAGAGAATCCTCTTTGAGAAACTCAAATAAAAGCTAGTGAAATAGAAGAGATATGTCTGTGTATGCATCTTAAGACTGTGTGTCTAACATATTGAAGCATTTTAGTGAGCGAGCAGAATCTGACACAGGGACCGAAACACCGGAAGACAGCTTGCCAGTAACTGTATCTTTCACCAGAGGCTCAGCAATGTCAGCACAACTAAATATATTGGATTAGTGAGCTGGACTGAATATTATAGATGCGATCATTACCACACTTTGTAACAGTTATACCGCAGCAAATAACGTTGTAGTGAATGGGTCTTCAACTGTGTTGTTGTCCTGCACCGTTATGTTGCATTTTATACTATGTGGGTCACATAGTAGACAGATGAAGTCTAAACTGAACGTTACGAAGCTAACAGCTGCAGATACATGCTACCGTTAGCTAACCCTTCACGTAGGATTAGGCACACTGGCCATCAGAGTTAACAGAAAAAATAATAATAATAATCCTTATTTGTAGAGCACTTTTCAAAAACAAGTTACAAAGTGCTTTAACAAGTGTAAAGAATAATACAAAAAAAAAAGATAAGAGCATGAAAATTTAATATAAAATTAGTAAAATACAATAAAATAAAAGGGATAAAATAAAGTCAAATAAGATCAGGAAAAGCTCTCCTATAAAAGTATGTTTTAAGAAGGGACTTAAAAGAGTTCACTGACTCAGCTGACCTGATTTCCTCGGGCAGGCTGTTCCAGAGCCTCAGGGCCCTGACAGCAAACGCTCTGTCCCCTTTAGTTTTCAGTCGAGACTCTGGAACAGACAACAGACCTCTGCCCGAGGATCTCAAGGTACGTGCTGGTGCGTATGGGACTAAAAGGTCAGAAATATAACAAGGCGAGAGGCCATGAAGAGCTTTAAAAGTGATCAATAGAATTTTAAAGTCAATTCTAAAACATACTGGGAGCCAGTGTAATGAAGCTAAAATAGGAGTAATGTGGTCATATTTCTTTGTTCTGGTTAAAAGCCTGGCAGCTGAGTTCTGGACAGTCTGGAGTCGATCAATAGATTTTTGGGTTAAACAGGTGAAAAGGCTGTTGCAATAATCCAGGCGTGATGAGATGAAGGCGTGTAAAATGGTTCGGTGTCCTTAAAAGTTAACATAGATCGAATTTTAGCTATATTTCTAAGTTGATAAAAACATGATTGAACAAGCTTTGTGGTGTGCTGCTCGAAATTTAAATTACTATCAAACCAAACACCAAGGTTCTTTGCCACAGGCTTAATGTGATTTACTAGCGAACCAGCAGATGGCAGTATTTGATTTGCCATCTGCTGAGACCCGATGACCAGGATTTCTGTTTTGTCTGAGTTCAGCTGGAGGAAATTATTTGACATCCATTTTTTAACTTCACAAAGGCAGTTGTTAAGTGAACTCAGCAATTCAGGGTCTGAGGATCTGACGGGCAAGTATATTGTGTGTCATCAGCATAAATATGAAAAGAAATGCCATGTTTATGGATAATATGTCCAAGGGGAAGCAGATACAAGGAAAACAAAATGGGTCCTAAGACCGACCCCTGAGGCACACCATATTTAACTGGACAGAACGAAGAGACATAGTTGTTTACAGACACGCAAAACTTCCTATTTGACAGGTAGGATGAAAACCATTCTAGAGCAGTACCAGAGATCCCCACCCAGTGCCTCAGTCTGTCTAACATGATGTTGTGATCAATGGTGTCAAAAGCAGCGCTAAGGTCCAGGAGTACAAGGACTGAGCACATGCCTTCATCAGCAGACATTAAAAGGTCATTGGTGACTTTAAGCAGGGCAGTCTCAGTGCTGTGGTACTTCCTAAAACCAGACTGAAACTTTTCAAATAATTTGTTATTTTCCAGCACAGTGAGCAGCTGTTTGGACACAATTCTTTCTAGAATCTTTGCAATAAAAGGCAGTTTTGAAATTGGTCTAAAATTATGTGGGAGGGAGGGATCTAAACCAGGTTTCTTTAAAAGTGGGTTCACGCAAGCCGTTTTAAAATAATCAGGGACACAACCAGTAGATAGGGAGCTGTTGAAAACAGAGATCAAATGGGGCCCAACAGAATCCATTACTTTCAGTAAAAATCTTGTAGGTATTACATCAAGTGGGCTGGAGGACACTCTCATTTGTGATACTGTTTTTAAAAGCTCAGACAAGTCGATGGGATAAAACTGGTTAAAACTCTGTTGTTGCTGTTGAGGGACCTCTGAGTAAGAGGCCACGGGGGTAATAGAGGCTCTGATTGACACCACCTTATTGGTAAAATAAGATAAAAACAATTCACAGTCATCATTACTTCCAGCTGAGGCACAAGGAGGGGTTGGGTTTACCAGCTGATCCACAGTCTTAAACAGAAACCTGGGATTGTGTTTATGTGTAGTAATGAGTTCAGAAAAATAGTGTGTTCTCGCATCCTTAACCATGTTATTGTAGTTAATTAATAAATCCTTCAGACTGAGGTAATGGACTTGGAGACTGGATTTTTTCCATCTGCGCTCTGCTTTCCTGCATTCCCTTTTTAGACTGCGAATGCTGTCATTTATCCAGGGTTGCTTACTAGCTTTAGACGTAGGCCTAACCTTTAGAGGAGCAGTAATATTTAGTGACGACAAGCAGATATGATTGAAGTGATCGACCAGATTGTTGGTGTTGGAATCAGACAGGTGTTGGCTTTGGCTCTGAAAGAATGCGCAAAACTTTGAAACACTTTGTTCATTAAAGATGCGACAACACACGGAGCTTGGTGAGGCGGCATGAGTAACAGGCGAATCGCAGCTAAAAACAATACATCTGTGGTCAGATATGGTCATGTCCACTAATTCCACAGAGGAAATGCTGACACCCAGGGTAAAAACCAAGTCCAGTGTATGACCACGGTTATGTGTTTGCCCTTTGACATGTTGTTTGAAGTTAGAAGAAGTGGCCATATTTAAAAAGTCAGTTGCATTAAGATTAAGATGTCTCTTCATTCTGTCCAGTTAAATATGGTGTGCCTCAGGGGTCGGTCTTAGGACCCATTTTGTTTTCCTTGTATCTGCTTCCCCTTGGACATATTATCCATAAACATGGCATTTCTTTTCATATTTATGCTGATGACACACAAATATACTTGCCCGTCAGATCCACAGACCCTGGAATGCTGAGTTCACTTAACAACTGCCTTTGTGAAGTTAAAAAATGGATGTCAAATAATTTCCTCCAGCTGAACTCAGACAAAACAGAAATCCTGGTCATCGGGTCCCAGCAGATGGCAAATCAAATACTGCCATCTGCTGGTTCCCTAGTAAATCACATTAAGCCTGTGGCAAAGAACCTTGGTGTTTGGTTTGATAGTAATTTAAATTTCGAGCAGCACACCACAAAGCTTGTTCAATCATGTTTTTATCAACTTAGAAATATAGCTAAAATTCGATCTATGTTAACTTTTAAGGACACCGAGACCATTTTACACGCCTTCATCTCATCACGCCTGGATTATTGCAACAGCCTTTTCACCTGTTTAACCCAAAAATCTATTGATCGACTCCAGACTGTCCAGAACTCAGCTGCCAGGCTTTTAACCAGAACAAAGAAATATGACCACATTACTCCTATTTTAGCTTCATTACACTGGCTCCCAGTATGTTTTAGAATTGACTTTAAAATTCTATTGATCACTTTTAAAGCTCTTCATGGCCTCTCGCCTTGTTATATTTCTGACCTTTTAGTCCCATACGCACCAGCACGTACCTTGAGATCCTCGGGCAGAGGTCTGTTGTCTGTTCCAGAGTCTCGACTGAAAACTAAAGGGGACAGAGCGTTTGCTGTCAGGGCCCCGAGGCTCTGGAACAGCCTGCCCGAGGAAATCAGGTCGGCTGAGTCAGTGAACTCTTTTAAGTCCCTTCTTAAAACATACTTTTATAGGAGAGCTTTTCCCGATCTTATTTGACTTTATTTTATCCCTTTTATTTTATTGTATTTTACTAATTTTATATTAAATTTTCATGCTCTTATCTTTTTTTTGTATTATTCTTTACACTTGTTAAAGCACTTTGTAACTTGTTTTTGAAAAGTGCTCTACAAATAAGGATTTATTATTATTATTATTATTATTATTGGTGGGGTCATCAACATGAATATTAAAATCGCCACAAAGAACAATTCTGTCATAATTTAAAACCAGAGTAGATAAAAATTCAGGAAGTCCTGATAAAAATCCTCCAGGCAGTTTTGGGGGGCGATAAATTATAACAAATATGATAGGTTGCAGCCCTCCAACTTTAAGAGTGAGAACTTCAAAGGAGTTAAATTCATCACAGCGTACTTGATGACATTTAAAGTTTTTCCTATACACGCTCACTAGCCCACCACCACGACCACTGACCCTCGGTTGACTAAAGCAATCATATTGAGGCGGACACAGTTCAGCTAGCTGGCTATAGTCATTCATTTGCAACCAGGATTCAGTTAAAAACATAAAATCTAGATTTGCAGACAAGATAAAATCATTTAAGATAAAAGTCTTACTTGAAAGTGATCTCACATTGAAGAGAGCCATTTTAAATGATTTTTAAATGATTAAACACAGTAAGTGGATAATTTTTATGTGAGAATACAACCCCAAACCCACAGGTAATAAAAAAGTGATTTGTTTCCTTTAAAAAACTACATATAGCTCCTTTAAAGGAAAAGTATGACATTTTTAAATACAAATCCACTTTCTTGCCAGAAGTTAGATGGGAAGATAGATAACACTCATATCTCGCCAGAGCTGACCTGAGGAGGGGCATTAAACAGGCCAAGGACTCCTATAAGAGGAAAGTAGAGGGACGTCTGATCGACCACAACCCGCGACAGATACGGAAGGGTATTCAGGCCCTAACCAACTACAAAGGCCGCTCCCCTCTCACATCTTCTAGCAGCAGCACCCTGGCAGAGGAGCTAAACAGCTTCTTTGCCCGGTTACAGAGATCACCACCACATACCTGCAGTCACTGTCTCCCCCTGGCTCTAGCACTCCACCTCTTTCTATTCAGGAGCATGAGGTGAAGAAGAACCTGAGAGCAGTGAACCCCAGGAAAGCTGCTCGTCCCGACGCCATCTCGGGGGTGGTGGTTAAAGCATGTGCAGACCAGTTGACAGGGATCCTCACTAAACTCTTCAATCTCTCCCTGATACATGCTTCCGTCCCCACATATCTGAAGGCCTCTACCATCATCCCCATTGCCAAAAAAACTGCCATAGACAGCCTGAACGATTACAGACCCATCGCGTTGACGTCGGTAATTATGAAGTGCCTCGAGCGATCAGTCTCCCAGCACATCAGAGACTGTCTCCCTCCTTCATTCGACCCCCAGAGAGGATGCCATCGCCCTCACACTCCACACAGCGCTTAGCCATCTGGAAAACAAGAGGAGCTATGTGAGGATGCTCTTCGTGGACTACAGCTCAGCGTTTAAAACAATCATTCTGGACATTCTTTACAGTAAACTGATACAGCTACAGATTACTCTCCCCACCTGTATCTGGGTTAAAAACTTTCTGTTGAGCCGCCCACAATCTGTGAGACTAGGCCCCCACCACTCCTCCACACTCATACTCATTACTGGTTCCCCACAAGGCTGCGTTCTGAGCCCTCTGCTATACTCCCTGTACACCTATGACTGTTCTCCAACCCACCCAACAAACCACATTATAAAATATGCGGATGACACCACAGTAGTTGGATGTATCCACGAAGGGGACGAGACAGCGTACAGGGCAGAAGTGAAGGATCTGTCGCGCTGGTGCTCAGACAATAACCTGACCCTGAATATCCCTAAAACAAAAGAACTTTGGAAAATTTGGGATTTCAGGAAGCACAGACAGGACTACGCCCCTCTCCTCATAAATGGAGATCGGGTGGAAATGGTCACCACCTTCAGGTTTCTGGGCACTTACATCTCTGCTGACTACTCCTGGACCCATAACATCAGGGCCCTGGTCAAGAAGGCTCAGCGGCGGCTACACTTTCTGAGTGTCCTCAGGAAGAACAATCTGGACACGAAGCTGCTGCTGGCTTTCTATCACTCCTCTGTGGTGAGCGTTCTAACACACTGTGAAAGTGTGTGGTACGCAGGCTCCACAGCTGAGGACAGGAAGGCGGTACAGAGGGTTATAAACACTGCCCAAAAGATCATTGGCTGCCCTCTGCCCAGCCTGTAAAACATCTCTATATCCTGTTGCCTCAGGAGAACCAAGGCCATCACAAGAGACCACTCACACCCTGCCTACCCCCTGTTTGATCTGTTGCCCTTGGGCAGACGTTACAGGTCAACCAAATCTCACATCAGCAGGCTGACGAACAGCTTTTTCCCCTGGGCCATACAAACTGCCGACACCAATGGACACTCACACACATAAGCCTCCAATTCGATAGTGGCCTGCCGGTTAAGCCTATTGCATTTGCTGCTTCTGTTGTACATGTCAGTCCTGTCATTTCTCCCTGTCAACTGGTGAATGCTGGAGATAAGTATAGCTTAGAGGAATCAGACTTCTCAGTTTTCGTGTCTGACGGCTGTGTTTTGCTAGTGGGGAGTGATGTCACCATACCGGTAAAAATTTTGAGAGATATTGGAGCTTTTCATTCATATATTGTGAGCTCTGTGTTGCCATTTTCTTGGGGAAACTGAGTTGGGAGACCACGTGCTGATGCGGGGAATGAGTTTAATCATGCTGCCTGTTCCAGTGCATAGACAGGCACTTAACTGTGGGTTGTCTGCCGCCGCCTCCTATAATAATGTCCTCACCCTCTGTTACAGGAAAACCCAATGAGAGTGCTAAACTCTGGGCTATGCATCGTGCTGAGCTGGAGCCTGAACCTGTACCTCAGCCTGCATCTGAGCAGGGTGGAGCAGAGAAGATTCATTCCTGATTCTCTTTTGTCTGTTTCTCGCAGTGACTTGGTTGCAGAGCAGAGAGCTGATACCTCTCTGAGTTTGCTGTTTGATTGTGTTTTCACTGCTATTGATGGTAAGAGTGTTGCAAGTGGCTAATTGCTACAAGACCAACTGTTGGTGAGGAAATCGTTTTTGCATGAGGAAAACGTTGTTGGTAATCCTGTGTTTCAGATTGTTGTTCCTTCAAAGTTTCGTGAAGAAGTGTTGAAGACTTCTCATGATCAGTCAGGACATTCTGTGCTACTTTTTTGGCATAGATAAAAAAGGGATGTGTCACTGTATATCAAAACATGTCGTACATGTCAGATGACTGGGAAGCCAAGTCAGAGTGTTAAGCCAGCTCCTCTGTGTCCTATTCCAGTTATCTTGCAGCCGTTCGAGCACCTGATAATTGACTGTGTTGGACCCCTACCTTGTTCTAAACCTGGTAGCAATTACCTGCTTACAGTGATGTGTTATCAGATATCCGGCTGCATATCCATTGCGTTCAATCACTGCCAAGTCAGTGGTAAATGCGCTGACCCAGTTCATGTCCATCTTTGGGTTCTCAAAAATTGTTCAGTGATTAAGGCTCAAATTTTTCGTCTCATTTGTTTGCATAAATTTTAAAGCAACAACAGGTTAAACATAACGAGGCCTCCCTATACCATGGTCAGAGTCAAGGAGCTCTGATGTCTCTGTTGCGTGGTTAATGTGTTGAGTTGAACCAGAATTGGGAAGAAGGCTTGCCGTGGTTATTGTTAGCCGCCAGAGAGGTTGTGCAGGAAAGCACTGGTTTTAGCCCCAATGAACTGGTGTTTGGGCATACAGTGCGTGGGCCGCTCACTCTGCTGCATGATGTTGGGAAATCAGAACCTCCCAGCAACTTGGCTGACTATGTTGATGGTTTCCGACATCGGTTGTATACTGCTGGGGAGATGGCTAAAGAGAAGCTGACCTCCTCACAAGGGAAAATGAAGCACCTGTATGATTATAAAGCTGTGCATCACCAGTACATAACATTCTTACGCGTAATATTGAATGAATTCTAAAGTAGTGGATTGCACAATTTTTATTTAAATGTACTACTATATACACAAAAGTGTAATAACATGTGGTTTGCAAACACTTTAAACAAATAAGGTGCTTTTTACCAGCAGTATTCCCTTTACACATTAGCATAAATATATTAAACCAAACCTATTTGCCAGGGAATTACCTTTTATCAAGTTACCATCAGAGTCCAGTTTTCTTGTTTTTTTTTTCTGAACAGGTATCAGCATCAGGTATCTTCGATCAGGGAACAGCATAACCAGTCTGTTCAGTAGGGTTGGGACGAAGTCTACAAAACTACATTGAAACATCGGGATGGATGATAGCGGGGTCGGTGCGTGTGTTCACTCGCACAGACTTCACTTGGTTAAAAACTTGAAATGACTATATATATATATATAGAGAGAGAGAGAGAGAGAGAGAGAGAGAGAGAGAGAGAGGTTGGCTTTCTGTTTCCATTGGGAAGCGAACCTGGTCTCTGGGGTGTAGGTCGCCTAATCATCTAACCATCCACCCAACCCATTGCTTCCAAAATAGGATTTTTCTGGTTATTTATATCCTTATATAACATTATATTCCTTAATACAGGAAACTCTTTTTCTGACCATGATTATGCTTAATAAGGT
The DNA here is from genome assembly GCF_014851395.1 of Micropterus salmoides. Lineage (NCBI taxonomy): Eukaryota > Metazoa > Chordata > Actinopteri > Centrarchiformes > Centrarchidae > Micropterus > Micropterus salmoides. The sequence continues at coordinate 16,218 of NW_024041837.1, read as the reverse complement.
GTACACTTAAAATATATTAAATATTGAAGTTGAATATATTTAAGTTGAATATATTGAAGTATGTTGGATGTGCAGCCACATCCTTCACACCTCTTGTAGTGGTTCTTGAAGAAGTGTGTTCTTCACGATGTGGCTGCTCTAAAGTGCGCTAAAAATACATTTGGCTGAAGTCACTTTCTTGTGAAATCCTACACCTTTATTTTTACTTTGAAAGAGGAAATGGAAATTTTTACACTGACCACAAACATTACAACTACTGTGAATCATAAGTTCTGAAGGCTATTTTCAAAATGTATCTGATAAACATCAGCACCACCTCAGCAGCATTTAACGGTCACCGCAACCTTATTTTTAATTATGTAGTTCAGAGGATCAGAGCAAAATAAAAAGGGTCACTACCAGTTTTCCAGATCGTCTGCGTTGCTGAGGTGTTGTAGTGTTCCAGTTTCAGCTGCTGTCTGTCTGTGATTATCTGACCATCGACCAGTCAGGTCAGTTTATTTAGAACATTTTTTGGTGATATTTCTGCCTGATCACAAGTCTTGTGGCTTAATTTCATTTTCCAAACGGTCTCAAGGTAAGATAATGTTACTACCAATGGAGCAATAATGCACAGCAGTTTAAATAGACTAAATTAAATTATGACATTAGTCTCGTGATATTAGCCTTTAGTCTCAACATGTCAGAGAACACAGATATGTGGGAGAGATTTTGAATATGCAGAAGGTTTTGAACATGAGCAGAAAACCTGCTGAAACACAGGGCCCAGTTTTTCAAAAGTAATCTGATCGGATTTCGGCTATCGGATTGGATCAAATCTGTTCAAAAGAAAAAAAAGGTTTTTGAAATCGGATCAGATCACCTAATCCAATCCTGGGTTTGATCTGGATCAAACCTTCAGTTTGTGTTGTAACAATTGCATCCCTCATTGCAGCTCCAGTCAGTCCCTCATTCAGATCACCTCCTAAAAGCTAAAAGCTTCTCTCTGAACTCTCAATGATCTTTATTTTAACTATTGGACTTTAGGACAACACATGCTCAAAATATCCACAGCGTATCTGTGAATAATATATATATATATATATATATATATATATATATATATATATATATATATATATATATATATATATATATTATACATACATATACACCACATATATATAATATATTTGTTTGTTTTTCTTGGATTTATAGAAAATGGAAGGAAATGTTTCTGTTGTTTTATTGTACATTTTCCGTGTCTTCAAATAAAAGCGACCCAATGCTGGCTGTTCTACCTGTTGGTCTTTATATAATCAACAGCATTTTAATCTGGACTGGAAATCCAGATTTGGTAATCCTGAAAAGCTTGTATGTGGATCAGGGTGATCCATCCCGATGTTGCTTTGAAAAACCGGCACAAAAGTAAGAGGGATTACGTGATCTGGGATACCAAAACATGGGATTTTCAAATCCGGATCATTCTGATCCAGATTAATTAGATTCTTTTTGAACAACTGGGCCCAGGAGACAACATATCCGAAAGCAATACAGAATTACTGAGAGCATTACTGCCTTATTATGAATTCTCACCTGCCACCTGAATTTACATAAATAAAAACATGTCTACCATAAATTGGTGCAGAAATCTGTCACATGTCAATCTCGTGAACCCGATCTTATGTCTAGTCTTGTGAGCTCAGTGTCTCGTCACACCCCTAGCAGCCAGTAATTAGTAGTGAACAAACGCAGTTTTCACCAAACATTGTCCATTCAGGGCTGTCTCCCATCGCTTTTGTTCAGGCTGATGGTCAAGTCCTGGCATGCTTAGGTGCACCGGTCATGAGGGTTTTCAGGGGTCTTGGGAGTGTGCAATGTTCAATAAAGTGAGGTTGAATAGTTTACCGTGTAGTTTACCAACCCCCTCAGTTGATGTTCAAAAGGTTTGCCGCAGAAGAGGAAAAGGAATTTCCCAAACAAGGTGGGCCTAATAAGTTGCTATGGCAGAAGCGGTCCCCTCTCGGCCTCCCTGGCATAATCCAAAGGAACGGTAAACAGATACGATTGGCTTCAGTTAAGTGCAATTTACTTCTGCGTAGAATCTACGCCGTAGCCTCTGCGTAGCCCCCTACCCTACGCCGTCACCTATGCCATAGCCTGACATGCACCTCCTCAAAAATGTAACCACACGTCAAGGTGACATGGACCGTGGTTGGCTGGGTAGCCTCGGAGCCAACAGGAAGTGCCTGTGCTTTGAAGTAACTTTTACTAGCGGCCAAAACAGCTTCTGTAACGTGGTGGATCAATATATTTGACCATAAAAACCTGAGCGAAATGACTTGTTTCCCTATCAGAATGTGATTCATTAGGTCGATAACATTTGAAAAGTCTATAGTAGAATGTATACAATTTTACCCCCATTCACGTTAGCGGAGGGCTAAACCGGAAGTTAGCCTGCTCAGCCGGAAAAAGTCAACACTGTGGACGCTGTAGCGCTACCGCCAACTAGCCTTTGGGGGTGTAATTGCAATTTTCTGTCAGGGTTTGCTCCCTTGACCTTCACCCACAAGCCATCTGGGTGCTATTTAACCCATGGGTGTGGCAGTGGTTGATGGATGCCAGGGCATATCCACAGACCGGTGGACATTCATGTCATGCCTCTGGGGCCTACTGCTGCTCCAAGATCCCCATGCAATTCAACACGGGATCGCATGATACATATTTTCCATGTGTTGTCGCTGGGACGCAATGTAGGAGTCTTGGTGGTGGAAAGGCTATGTACCATCAGGGGGAGACTTATGCACTTGGCTCCCCTCTTCAATACTCACAGTTGAAGATCTTGCCAGTGGCAGGCACATAAAACAGGTAGCTGAAAGCAGAAGAGCATGCTACTGCGAAGCTACTTTTCTAGAAACAGCACTCTTTGCATCACACACATCCTGTACACAAGTACAATCATGCATATCTTAATTACATGTACATTTAAACCACTTATAAAACACTTGTTATGCAGTATACTAGCCTATATATCATATATCCGTGAAAACTACAAATAAATAGTGTCTTAATCAAGAGTACACTATCTATGCAAAGCACGTCTCATCACTACATTGAACACAAATGGAAAAACAAGCAGAAGTAGTAGCAGTAGTCATCTGGTTTATTAGAAGTAAGAAGAGAAGTGAAATTTGTGTAAATGGAGGACCACTGGTAGCCTATTATTTAACACAATGGCCGACAGAGCGTGTTGGCCACCGTAGCTTTTCCTGTGCGTTTGGAAAGGGAGAGGTGAGCGGTGACTGATCATCATTATAACAAAAACAGGAATTAAGTATACATGGGACAGAAGGCTTAGCTATGTGGACTGAATTGTGCTGGTTACATACAGTAAGTGAGATAATCTGCTGATGTATATTATTAGCAATAAAACAGTTCAGCTCAGTTCAGCCAGCTGAATGTCTTGTCTACCTGCATCAATCCCAATGGTTAAATAAAATCCTGTACATCACACAATGAGCTAATGGAGACACTGTAGTTTAAGAAGTTGGGTATCTAGATTGTTCATTAACAACCTTCTGAGTGTTGTAAAGATTGTGTCTGTCATGTGTCTATGGAAGAATGCTCAAGTTTGCTAATTTCTAACTTTTACCTTAAAGGTTAAGTGTCTAAGTTTTAGTGACATCTAGTGGTGAGGGTTGCAAATTACAATGAACTGCAACCCCCGCCTGCCCTATCCAAGCGAGTAGTATAGCTACAGGAGAGACAGGACAAGATGTCGTTATGAGATATCAGAGAGTTGCCAGTCAAGGAATTAGGTTTCTTTAGATAGATATATTAAATTATATTCACATAAAGGTTCAGTGTGTAATATTTCAGAGGATCTATCGACAGAAATGCAATATAAGATCCATAACTATGTTTTCAGTGGTGTGTAAAGACTTACTTAATAAACCATTGTGTTTTTATTACCTTAGAATGAGACATTTATATCTGCAAAACCGCAGGCACCACACCTCCTTCCAGGGAGGTCGCCACGTTACATTGTCATGTTCCTACAGTAGCTGAAATCAGACAAACAGCTCTACAGAGTGCGTTTCGTCACTACGTTCTTCTTGTTCTACTTCTGCTAGAATTCAGACAGTGCAGACACTCATCAGTATGTTGAATATGCACGTTAGAAGAAGAAGAAGTAGTAATAAAATACTGCAAATAAGTTTTGCCTTGGAGCAATATTTTCAACCATTAGATGGTGGATGACTCCCTCGAGGTTTCAATGTTATGTGATATGGTATTGCTTTCTTTTAAGTCCAGCATGTCTCACGTTAAGTCAATGCGGCGCAGCGCCACATGAAGTCAATGCATCTAATGTCTCACACTCTTGGCTTGCATTTTACCATGTTATCTGTCAGTTGCCAAGTCACAATAACATATGTTTTCTGAATAATTAAGTAAATATAATTTCTTAATAAAAATAGAAGAAAAGAAGGAGGCTGTTCAGAACTCTGCTGCAAGGCTTTTTACTCACATTAACCAAAGAGTGCACATTAAACCTGTTCATCACTTTACTGGTTACCAGTCCAGTAAAGAATCCATCCATCATCAACCGCTTATCCTGCGTACAGGGTCACAGGGGGCTGGAGCCAATCCCAGCTGACATCGGGCGAAAGGCGGGGTACACCCTGGACAGGTCGCCAGTCCATTGCAGGGCTCCAGTATAGAAATCAATTTAAAATTCTGGGCCTTACTTTTGGAGCCTTGTACGGACAAGTTCCTCCCTACATCTCTGACTGGATACGGCTTCATACTCCGACCTGTAGTCTGAGGTAATCAGGTCAGAGGCTATTAGTGGTTACACAGTAAATTTAAGAATAGGGAAACGTACATTTCAGGCAGTGGCACCGAGGTTGTGGAATGCATTGCCTCTCTTTCTACATTATGTGAAGACTCTGCTATTCAAACAAGCTTTTATTTAGATGACGGGTTATGGCTGTCTGATTTGTTTTTCCTATGTATTTATATGTTTTTATGAATTGCATTTCACTTTGTTGTATTGTTTCGCATTTTATTGTGAAGCACTTGCTATTGTTATCTGTAAAAAGTGCTATATAAATAAACTTTACTTACTTACTTTACATTAGCTAGTTAAAGCTAACATTTATTTTACTTAAATTGAGCCATGTTAGCTGATAGCTGCCCTATCATTTCCAATGTTGGCTTCTTTAACGGCCTGGGAAAAAAGTTACCCCCCCGATTGTCTTTGTATAATTCACACTGTTATAATATACATAAATGTGTAGGTAACCTCAGACTCTGCGGTCAAACAAAGATGATGGAGAGGGGAGGAGAGTAGAGCTGGCTGTGTGTTTGGAGGAAGTTCCTAGTTTGCCAGAAAAGAAAGAAGAGAGGCAGCAGTCTCAACATGAAAGTCAGTCGCACTTTGATCTGCTTCTTCTTCCTCTGTGAGTATTCACTTTGGATTTCCGTCTCTCTCTCTTGTTATTATGTCATGTTTATTTATTGTCTTTGTTGGTCAGTAGTGTCACAGTTCTCTCTGATGTGGTTAGAGTCCAGTATGAGGCACTTTAATGGATATGTTCACATTTTTTCAACTCTGACCTCCTGTTTTCATATGTTAGTTCTTAGCCCTGTGCTTTAGTTCATGTTTTAGTGTTTGCTCCTGTGGCCTGTACTACGAAGGGAGTTCAACCTACCCAGAGTTAACTCAGGGTTATCAGGCAAACTCAGGGTTGACAAACTCTGACCGCCTACACTGGAGTTAAACGGTACTACGAAGGTGGATAAGATGTTGGTTAGTTGAGTCTGTGTTAACCCAGTGTTAACTTAATTGGAGGTGGTGTGTGTTCGCATAAAACGGGCGTGTTTTGTCGTGCAGGCAGAGTTTTTTCACAACTGCGCATGCTCTGTATTTCTCCAGAGGAATGCACGTTGGTAGTGTCAGGAAATTCTGAATGGAAAGACAAGTTAACGGCTAAATCTAATATCGTCTAATTGGCTTCGCATTGAGTAAATTTGTAGCCTAATTATCTTCCCAGTGTTCTTATTGTAGTTCAAATCTCTATTGCATTTTATGGGCTCTTCTTTTATGTGTAATATGATTAAGATGTAAAGGTACAACTGCACATAAGGTCCATTGTAATAAAAAATGAGCATACATGTAACAAAACTTTAATATTCTCTGACATTATAGTCACACATTTATGAGAGAAACTTCACTGTGCGTGGCTGCAACATCACACACACATACACCTCTGCCATGTATTGCATGCATTGGACAGTTATATTAAACTTTGCAATTGGATTTAGCAGTGAGGAAATACTCGTGAGTTTAGTCCACAATCACTATCATGCACCTCGGAGACTTTGCCTTGGATTGGACATCTTCAGAAGAAAACACCAGAGTGATTTTCGATTTTTTTTTTACATTAATTTCAGGGAATGTCCGATTTTTCTTCTTGTAAATTTGACACTTTCCTCTAGGATTTTGTTTGTTTATCATTATTGTTTATTAACCCCCACCTGGCTCCCTATTTTTTGGACATGTAAAATAGTCAATCTAAATATGTGAAAACACATAGCCTACAGATGGGCTCCATCTAAGAAACTATCCCGTCAATTATTATGATTTCGTGTCTAAAATCCCCACCGGCTGCAGGGCTCGCTGTCTGAATGTAATGCTGTTGTGTTCAGAGCTTCATTGCAGTCGCAGTGGAACAAATCAGGATGAAATCTAAACATATTTTAGGGGGTGGTGTGTATTAATATCCTACTTTTCATCAGTAACACTGAGTACAGATGTGGTTTGTAGTCCAGGATAACCTCGAGTTAACCACAAGCAAAACCTGCTCGGAGCAGTTTAGAGATGCGGCGTAAATTGCCATGGCAACAGACCTCGGTTAACACCTATCCACCTTTTGTAGTACGGGTTAACCGGGAAGTTACACCCGACACCAAGTGACTCCTGAAGTTACCTGGATAGCCAGTTACCCGCTTCGTAGTACAGGCCACTGGTTGCTCTGAGTAACTGGAGATACTTCCACCTGAAACAAGCATACAGGTCTTTATTTACCAGATTATTCCCATACAAATGCATCTCCTGCTTTACTACATAGCATGATTACTTTTAAAAAATGGATGTCAAATAATTTCCTCCAACTGAACTCAGACAAAACAGAAATCCTGGTCATCGGGTCCAGCAGATGGCAAATCAATCAAATACTGCCATCTGCTGGTTCCCTAGTAAATCACATTAAGCCTGTGGCAAAGAACCTTGGTGTTTGGTTTGATAGTAATTTAAATTTCGAGCAGCACACCACAAAGCTTGTTCAATCATGTTTTTATCAACTTAGAAATATAGCAAAAATTCGATCTATGTTAACTTTTAAGGACACTGAGACCATTTTACACGCCTTCATCTCATCACGCCTGGATTATTGCAACAGCCTTTTCACCTGTTTAACCCAAAAACCTACTGATCAACTCCAGACTGTCCAGAACTCAGCTGCCGGGCTTTTAACCAGACCAAAGAAATATGACCACATTACTCCTATTTTAGCTTCATTACACTGGCTCCCAGTATGTTTTAGAATTGACTTTAAAATTCTATTGATCACTTTTAAAGCTCTTCATGGCCTCTCGCCTTGTTATATTTCTGACCTTTTAGTCCCATACGCACCAGCACGTACCTTGAGATCCTCGGGAGAGGTCTGTTGTCTGTTCCAGAGTCACAACTGAAAACTAAAGGGGACAGAGCGTTTGCTGTCAGGGCCCCGAGGCTCTGGAACAGCCTGCCCGAGGAAATCAGGTCAGCTGAGTCAGTGAACTCTTTTAAGTCCCTTCTTAAAACATACTTTTATAGGAGAGCCTTTCCCGATCTTATTTGACTTATGTCTTTTATTTTATTATATTTTACTAATTTTATATTTATCTGTATTTTAGTCTTTTCAATGTTTTCTTGCTTTTATCTTGTATTGTTTTTGGGGTATTATTGTCTTTACACTTGTTAAAGCACTTTGTAACTTGTTTTTGAAGTGCTCTACAAATAAGATTATTATTATTATTATTATTATTACTTTTATCAAAAAATAGAATTATACTCTGGAAAGGTAGTTTTGATACGATGATATGATGTGACATAAGGGCAGCCCTGCTAGTCATAACACCATGTCCCTATCCTTAAAAATATCTGTAATTTTACAGCTTTTAACTGCATTTTCTCTGTCTCAGCTCTGCCTTTTCTCTTTCTTTCGTTTATCTCCAATGACGCACTGACTGAACGATGTGTTGATGTGCTTGTTCATGCGACCAGTCGCGTGTGATGACAGAGATCATACCATCAGGTTAAAAGCAGGCAGGAGGCTGGCGGTCTACAGGTCTAAGGGACTGTGGCTGCCCTGTGACAGATTCAACTTTATATTCTCCTTTGACAAAAGTCTGGATGTCATATTTAGAGTGCGGACCCTGGCGTGCCGCTGTTGTACCCCTACTGGTTTTCAAATGCGGTGTCCGAACAATAATGCTGCGATGATGTGTTGAGAGAAACCCGCTTGACACTGTTCTTGATCAGAAAAGTTTATTACATGAAGGAGTTCAGCATCAATTACAAGCTCTGCAGCAGCTTGGAGAGTGACCCAGTCCGATGACCACTCTGTCTCTCTATACATCAAACATCTTATATAGGATATGTTTAGGTATCTGCTAGGTACCATAGAAGGGTTTGAGTCTGCAAAATAAAGCTCAAACCCATAGAAGGGTACAGTGCTATTCTGAGGTAACAAAACAAAGGGTTAGAGGTCAAATTCTATAGAAGGGTTCAGTCCCTACATAACCACCAATCACTGCTCTCCCCTTGGGAGGTCACTGACCCTCTGTCCTGCTGCTACAGTGCTATTTTGAACTGTTATGAGTCAAATGCACAAATATTGGATACTACACCAACTGACTGGTTGCCATACACGTGCGCGTGTTGTGTGCAGCAGCTGCGGACTGACTCCATCCCCAGATTCGTCACACATTCACAAACATGTTCCTGGCGAGTTTCAAGTCGCATCTTTAATCTACTGTGGCGATCATGATTTATAAGTGAGCTCTACATTGTATAGCCACATAGAGAAATGAAAGAACATAGACTTTTTACAAAATCGCGTCAAGCTAGATTCAAACTCGCCTGGGCAAAAAGTAACACCTACTTTCAGCTCTCCACGTTACCTGCGAGCTAATCGACCAATGGACTTTGTTGTGGCTTCACAACATTTGAAATAACTTCTGTTTGTAGTACATCTTACAAAAGATGTCACATCCTACAGGCAAATAGAATACTTCGAACGAGAACTGCAGTGATTTAAGAACATGGAAAAATGAAAATATTCATATTTTGTCTGGCTCTCCTTTTTAATGCTGATTTTGATATTTCATAGTGTTTGTTGGGTTTTGTGTTCATGGTTTTTCCGGTTTACGGCTGTTTTTTGGTTTGGGGTTCTGTGTTTCTTCTGTCCTGCCTAGTTTGTTCTCTTGTTCAGTTTAGTTCACTTTACCAGTTTTCTCATTTCCTGTTTTCATATGTTAGTTCTTAGCCCTGTGCTTTAGTTCATGTTTTAGTGTTTGCTCCTGTGGCCTGTACTACGAAGGGAGTTCAACCTACCCAGACTTAACTCAGGGTTATCAGGCAAACTCAGGGTTGACAAACTCTGACCGCCTACACTCGAGTTAAACGGAACTACGAAGGTGGATAAGATGTTGGTTAGTTGAGTCGGTGTTAACTCAGTGTTAACTTTATTGGAGTTGGTGCGTGTTCGCATAAAAGTTTTTTAGCAACGGCACATGCTCTGTATTTCTCCAGAAGAATGCATGCCGATAGTGTCAGGATATGAGGAGTTTAAAGTTTAAAGTTAACGGAGTCATTTAATATCGTGCAACCGACAAAACTGAGTCTTGTTGGCATCGCTATTCTCTCGCTACTTACAGCAAACCGTTTGTGCAGCAAATAGCCTACAATGACCAGACACTGACAACATTTATATTAAGAAGTTTGGATTAAAATTTTGCTAGGGACAATTCAGTAGTCGCTGACAAGCCCTGAAGCTGTGAACAATGTAAAGAGAACATTGTTGTTCTCCCCCCATATTTTTAAGTAGGCTATTTTTATTCAGCATGATAATCTCTTTATTTTATTGACAGGTATTTTATTCATTCGCACGATTGCCGTTACAATTCAGTTAAAAAACACTAAAGTACAGGAAGAACGAACCAGACCCAAGCTTTTATTTTGCAATGTAGAAGCTTGCAGATGGCACCAGGGCGTGAGACGAGAGGCTGCAGCCATACAGTCTTGCCACTGAGTCAACTTTGTTTCGTAGGCTTGTTCCACGCGGTTGGAGATTATCCACTGCTCATGCGCAAAAAAGAATTGACAGGCATCGTGGGAAATAAGAAAACAAATACACAAAATAAAGAAAATGTAAATTCGAACCTATTATTTCGTTTGGTTTCCTTGTTTATTATATTTCCCATTTCAAGCTGAAAGCAAGGAAACAAACATCCGTTTTCATATTTGGTTCTTACAGAAAAACTAAATATTGATTTGTTTTTTCGTTTTTTGGTTGCTAGAGTAAATGGAATAATTGAATGATCGGATGATACACGGACCCAACTACTATGGCTTCAACAGGTGGCATTTTATGCAAGGTATCGAATGAAGTACTCTATTGGTAGCGGTATCACTTTAAGGGTGCTGGTTTTGGTACTAGTATTAAAAAATTTAAATGATACCCAACCCTGGTGATCAGACTGCAGCATCTTACAGGAAGTTCACACAGTAACTATTGTTGTTCATCTTTTCAACAGCTCTGCAGGATGGAAACACTGGTCTCACCAATGCCCAAATGACACCTGTCTATACAGGAACTGAAGGAGGAGATATCAGAGTTACATGCCCCTTTTCTTCATATGGAAGCTCGATGTTCTTTTGCAAGAGAGAATGTAAACCAGAGGACATCCTCATTCACACAACTGGTGTCAGAGATCAGAGAGGCAGATACAGCATCACATATGAAGGAGGAGGATTTTTTTTCGTGAGCATCACACAGCTGACCAAGTCTGACTCAGGACGGTACAGCTGTGGTCTGGACAGATCAAACATTACGTTTGAAATCATTGTTGTAGATGGTGAGTTTCTACTAAAAGTTATGAAAATCTTTCCTTACCAGTTGATTTAATTCTTCATATTTGTGTCTCTGTGAGCTCTTTTTCCCCCAATACCTTTTCATTTTGACATCAGTGTGAGAGTTTGTGCTTCTCTGCATGTTTTTGTTGTTCACAAGATGTGCTAATTGTTTGTTAGTTTGACAGCACTGCGTGAACAGGGTCATAGGTCTCAAATGTTAAATCATCATTTATTAATCAGGTGGCATCTTGAAAACAAACCTATTCTTTTCTTCAACCTCCACAACAGGGTCGACCTTCTCCAGAGCTGTTAAGCTGTATGTTGTTCCAATTCCTGTCATCATAGTCATTCTCTCAGGGCTGGCACTGATGAAAATCTGTATTCAGAGGAACACAAGACCTGAAGGTGAGGCAACTTTTTGAGCAATGTTGCTGGGCAATCTCGGTAGTGGAAAGTCCGACTATGTTTTGAACGGATAGGTGCGGTGCGGGGCGGGTGGAGGAAGGGGATTACGGCGGTAATCTTTACTCATTACCATTGACGGCACGATTGCTCTAAAAGTTGCTCCGTGTATCATCAGCTTTAAACAGTACCGGCAACAACGGAAACTTGGGGTCTGGGGGTTACGCCCCTTATCTTCTTATATGGGGGGGGGGGCGCCAGACAACAAGCAGGTGCCACTGATGGCAAACGGGCGGTAAAGGCTGCCGTGAGAACCTGCGCTGCAAGGAAGTGGACCTTTGGGGCAAGACAAAAGTCAGCAGACGCACACTAGGCAGAGAGGAGTCCCGACGGCCGAGACGTGAGCCTTTGGGGCAGACAAAAGTCAGCAGACGCACACTAGGCAGAGAGTCCCGACGGCCGAGACGTGAGCCTTTGGGGCAGGAGCAGAAGACAGCAGACGCACGCGGGTTCGGGCATCGACTCACGGCAGAGGAAGCTATCAGACGTCGACCGCACGTGGGTGAGGAACACGCTAGGCTACCTGCGCTACAGAAGACGCTTGAGGGACTTCCGACTACAAATCGTGGATTGAGGCTGTGACTGAGGCGTCCGCGTGGGGGAGACGACGCTTCGGATAAATGAGGAGGGGTACCTCTCCTATACTCTTTTTAACGTGGCTTTATCTTTTTGTTGAGCTGTCGCCCAAGGACAACATAGTTTACCTACAGACCTCCTGAAGGACTTTACTCGAGGCTTGGGTCATTTGCATGCAATAAAGTTATTTTTGTCTCGGTTACGATACGCAACTCTACCACTCCTCCCGCCAGATGACCCCACCATCTCTGCGTGGATCACGAACTGTCTCTCTGACATATCTGCATGGATGAAGGCTCGCCACTTTCAACTAAACCTCTCTAAGACTGAACTCTTGGTCATTCCAAGCCAAGCAGTTCATCCACCATAACATTAAACTACAAATTGGCTCCTCAACCATCACTCCAACCAGGGTGGTGTCATTATTGATGACCAGCTGTTCTTTTCAGACCATGTTGTTGCTGTCTCTAGGTCGTGCCGCTTTGCTCTATACACAACAAAATCAGCCCCTACCTTAATCAGTACGCCACCCAGCTTCTGGTACAGGCAATGATTAGCTCTCGCCTCGACTATTGCAATGCCCTCCTAGCAGGTCTTCCAGCTTGTGCGGTGACCCCTACAAATGGTTCAGAATGCAGCAGCGCGTCTGGTTTTTAATCAGCCCAAAAGGACTCATGTCACTTTTTTGTATTACTCTGTGACCTCCACTGGCTCCCCCTGGCCTCCCGAATCAAATTCAAGTCAAGTCACCCACATGGCTCAAAAGGGCACAAAAAAAAGGAGACACACCATGGTAGAAGTTTAACAATGAGTTTATTTAAACCACAGTTAACCAAATTAAGAGGTATTTCAAACTAACATAATCAAAGTATGAGGTATGTAGTCTGTGGTTTCAGTAGTCTCTGTGCAGGATGATGGTTGCATGAATGTATGTGGGAAGAAAAACAAGATAAACACAACACAGTAGTCCAACCACAGAAAACCAAACTAAAGGGGAAACCAGGGATCGCAGGGAGGTCTGACCTGGTCTAGACAGCAGCTTCCCTGCAGAATGAGAAGACAGTGCCAAATACTCTACAGGGCAATTAGCCCAGGTGCCCAGAGTTACTGCAATCAGCTCTTCCTCTACAAGGAAGAGAGAGAGAGAGAGAGCTGAGTGATTACTGGGGCTGCATCCGAAAGTCAAAAAAAAATCTCCTTACCTAACCACCTTTCCTTGACCTCGATGGAAAACGTCATGAGGTCAAGGAAAGATGTGAAGGAGAATCCGTAAGGACTCGGGAAAAGAGGACAGCGGATCTCAGAGAATCCGACTGCTCAATGTTTGAAAGATGGACTACAAAAGTGCCCGGTGTTGTTGTAATGCAGGTCATCTATAGGTGGACAATTACTTAATAACCAAGATTGCAAAAAGGCAGATAAGGTAGCCTACCAGTCACTAAATAATGAACAGGGTTGTCACATTGAGAATGCTCACACTCACCCTCCTGCCTGCCCATAGGCCGATTATCAACATGAATCCCAACTGTATGTAAATACAGTGTTTCCACAGAATGACAGCGTAACTGTGCAGAGAGAGAGAGAGAGAGAGAGAGAGAGAGAGAGAGAGAGAGGGTGCGGGGCGAGAGGAGATGCTGATAGAATATATGCGCTGTGCAGCGCTCTGTCATCAAATATGATTTTACCCATTTTAAATAGTAACAAAATCAATCTGTGGCAATCAGCGTTGATAATGTGGCAGGCCGCCACAAATAAATCAGTGTGTGGGAAACGCCTACTGTAGAGGTTATCCAGCGAGGGTGTCAGCATTTGTGACTGAAGTAAATTCATTTGCTGAAGGCTGCAGTACATAATGTGAGGCAACACACTGCAACATTATCCTCACTTTGATCACGTTACAAGACTATAACAGCTCGCATAGGTCTTAATTACTGTTGACAGTTTAGACATATGCATATTAGCAAGTTATGGCATAAGAAAGAAAAGTCTTAATAGCCAATGTTTATTACATGGTGATCAACCTCCTTTATGTCATGGTTGGTGATTACATTTTTTAAATGTAGAAAACACTTATTTCAACAACCCGAAACAGAAAAGTGTTGAAACAGTATTAGATTACAAAAAAGCCAACAGAAAACAAAGCAAAAGAAAGAAGTAATTGTGAGTCTTATTAAAGTATCATAATGTACCTGTATTGCAAGGATCTTGCTAAATGTGGTTGATGGATTTTATCATGTGAGTTTGAGAACGTGCGCTGCTTTAAATGTTGCCGCCGCAAGGAAGGACGGCATTCTCTCCTTTCCTTTCTTAAAGGATGGTCCGGTGTACCCTATGCTACAGGAGATATGAAAGGAAGCATTGAGGCTCCTTTCCTTAGCTTTTAGAGAATTCAAACAGCTCTTATCATGGCTGCCACTGAAATACTTCCGGTTCACTTCACTCAGTCAGAACTCTTCCTGAGCAAAAAAACTTTTTCGAACGCAGCCTGGGTCTCCATAATGCAAGCTTACTTTCCTTCTCAGCCACTGCGCTCCTCCAACGAACACCGTCTGGCTCTGCCATCCCGACTCACAAAGTCCCTCTCTAACTTCAAGAAGCTCCTGAAAACTCATCTCTTCAGAGAACACTTTCTCTTATAACACCTCTAACTCCTAACCTCTTACATGCACTTCCTGCTCTTCTTCTGTCCCCTTACAATTATCATTGATTTTGTAACTCTCACTACCTTACCTAGGTATTTACCCCATGATGCATACGTGTTATTAGCTCTTGTTAGTATTTTGCTAGTATGTATTGCCAGTTCTAGATCTAGTATTTGATGTTGATGCTTGTATGTTGTTCCTCAAATGGAAGTCACTTTGGATAAAAGCGTGAAATGAGTAAATGTAATTTAGCAAAGTTTCTTATTTCCTGAACTTCTCACTCCTCTGTTCTCCATGCATGTTCATGCAACGTTTGTCCTTCCCTTCCCGCCAGCTCACAGGTGCCTAATTTATCTCCTGCTGCTCAAACCACACACCCAATCAAGAGCAAATGGCCCGTTCTGCCACTCGTCTACCCGTCTCTGCTACACTCCGGTCAACAAATCTTGGATGGAATGCCATTTTTGCACAGGAAGATTTTTCTCTGTGTGACTGTAGTTGGTGTTTTGTCATTGGCTGTTGTCCTGTTGCTTCAACCCAACAAGAGTGACCTTCCAACCTCACGTGCACTTTCAATAATTACTCATCATAATAGAGAAAAATACTTTTGTCTGTTTCACAGGTTTGCAGACCAGAGGAAGTTCAGACGGGACAAACATGGAGGTGACTTTCTTTTACTCTTTGATTACTCTCACTGTTGGATAAGATGTACCAGTGCAGGCGACAATCATTAGAGATTTCCTATGCAGATCCAAAGGATTAGGATTGGTATGAGCATTTTAATAGATGGTATTAAATGGTACACAACACCCTACAGGTCAGCATTTCACTCCATATATGAGTAAAAATTAGAGTGTGGTAATATTAAAAAATAATATAGGCTCACAGGGAGTGGATCTTGATCTCTGACATCCAGGTTGAATATTTCTGTCTGACTGTCGCATTCACCTCTTAAAATGAAAAACGTCACCGTGATGTATTGATGTTATTTCTGTGAGGGCCGTGTCTTTCTCTAGTTGATTGCGTAACACCAATATTTGGAGTTTCTGATCAACAGAAACCAAATCACTTCTGCAGCATAATCGTCTTTCTTCACTGTCCATCTCTCAGATGTTCTTAAAAATATAGCAAAGCAGAAAGCTTCGGTCTCCACCCTCATGCACAATTGTAACCACTGATGTGCTTTTATTCGTTGTGAAAATCTTTGTTTTTTTTTTCAGCTTGCTCAATATGAGAACTGTCCTCCAGCTACATCTGAATCCACCTACGAGAGCCTCATCCAGCCAGCATGGATCAGAACCAGACCTACGCTACACTCGCACACACACAACACAATGATGCTGTTTGTGTCTCACTGAGCACTGCAACTCTGCCATA